>NC_138156.1:2157500-2380000 GCF_964199315.1 Orbicella franksi | reverse complement strand
TATTATCTTTCCTACTCATCAAGTGACGATCATGTGATTTCCTGATAGTGCAATGAAAACCTAGCTAGTCGAGTAGCGAAAAACCTGGAAAATTACTAGTATCTCAAAACCTTTATGAAAAGGAGAATAACTTAGAACCAATAGCATTTTTATCGTGGTGGTACAGGCGATAAAATTCTTTTTCTTCTTGCATTTTGTGCCTGTTCCTTGATCTTTTCTTTTCTGTCTTCCATTTGTTGCTCCAAAGAACCCATCACCAGCTCACTGAAACAAACCAAACACGTCATATTAATACTGGAATTCTATTGGTTAAACAAACCAAACACGTCATGTTAATACTGGAATTCTATCGGTTAAACAAACCAAACACGTCATGTTAATACTGGAATTCTATTGGTTAAACTAAACCAAACACGTCATGTTAAATTCCTCTTTTATCGTTGGTCCGTTGAATAAGATCTGAAAAGAAAGGTCATTCCGGCGCTCTCGCTTTTTTCGCTTACTAGACTACGAAACAGTTGGTATGTAAGCACCGGTTAGTTAGACGAGGCACGGCTTTCGAAAAGCTTCTGAGACGAGTGGAGAGAGACTCAAAATCGGCACTGTGCCTATTCAAATTCAAGTGTAACGATTTAACAACAAACAACAGTCATTACCAAAACTTGTAGCAACCGTAAAATTAAATTCCCTAACTCATAATGCAGTTTCTCTCAGGCCTATTCTCAGAAGATAGCTTTGATCAAAACTGAAATCCACGACACCTAATGACAGTAACTAGACTAGAAAACGCAATACGGCTCACCTATAATTAATTTCACCATCCTTGTTCCGGTCCAAGCCTTCTATTAGCTTGTACAGTTCAACGTAATTCATGTCAATTCCTGTTTCCTGTTGAGAGAGACGAGAAAATTGAATTGTTGATTTGGTAACGTTTTGACATGGTCGTGTTGATCTAGATTTAATGAAGTTGGATTAACTAGGGAAGGGAATACTTTGAATAATAATAGCGTTTTATCCATGGAGCT
Source organism: Orbicella franksi (assembly GCF_964199315.1). NCBI lineage: Eukaryota > Metazoa > Cnidaria > Anthozoa > Scleractinia > Merulinidae > Orbicella > Orbicella franksi. Next base: position 2,378,975 of record NC_138156.1, on the reverse strand, counting down.
GACCTTTAGTCCATCCGCAAATTCCTCGACAGTGATATTCATACTTTTATCTTTATCCAGAGTATTAAATAAATCCAGCAGTCTCATTTTATTGTCCTCTATATAGTTCTTTAATATCTTCATGGGCGTTGGTCGAGGCTTAGGTTTGGAGGCGGCACCTCCCGCCCCACCATGACTGATCTTCATTTCAGGTCTTAAATGTTGTACTTCTTTACACAGTTCTATGAAGTCGTTGTTGACAGTGATGTCCTGAAAGCCAAAAACAATTAAGGTGAGCAAAATCAGCAAAACGTGCGGGTGAGTCAGGAGATGTTTCGATTTTCTTACCGTGAGCTCGATCTCTATCAATGTTGATTCCGGGTTATTTTTCATGGCGTTCACGATAGCGTACGCTCCAGGACTTTGCATCGGGTTCTTTCCGATCTGAAATGTTAATTAGGAAAATAAATACTTGAAAATACTGAATGACGAGTTCATATATGCCTGGTAAAGGCGCATTGCCAACACGCTAAGCACAAAGTAGACTCCACCTCTTGTAAAACAGTTTTTTTATAATAACATATAAACTACTGCTAAACGTTGGTTAGTTTTGCGACTTGTCATTTTCCAAGACGTCTTATCTGGGATACGCCCTATGTACATCTGTTTGGACTCAGTTTTTCCAATTCTGGTCAATGGACACTTCTGATCCTGTCCACTTGGGATGTTCTGGGCGCTCGGAGATGTTCTGTGCGATTTCCGGGCCTCATGGCTCATCTTGTCTCATAGCATCCCCCATAGCGTCTGTTCCATAGCATCCCACAACGAACAGGGAAAAAAAAAGATGCGTTCGTCTTGAACGGGCACTGGTTACATAGTATGCCACTTTATGCTACTATACTGCTTACCTTCAAAACCTGGAGACACGTGTTAACCATTAGTCCTTTGGCCAAGTACACAGCACCTTCAGCTGTTATTCTGTTATTCCTAAAGACACAAAATATTCATCACTATCAGGAGCCTTCCGATTATAGCTCCTGTCACTATGAAGTAGTAAAGTGGTATGAGCAAGCAAAGTACTCGCATTTGAAATGTGAAAAAGCACTGCAACATTGAAATGAAGCCAATTCATGGCCATTGTAAACCGTTTTTTCGAAGAAACCTGGAAACGTAATATCTGAGAACCCATGCAGTGTTCATTTTGTCACTGGCTTTGTATCCAAGTTGTGGTTGCTGTTCACTCCTCGTAAAAGAACGCGTGTATTCATTTACAATTATCACGCGATATTTTATTGGCTGCGTAGATTTTAAACCATAAGCCACTGCATGCATCTCTCCAGGTCGGCTTGAGGACATGTCATAATGTTTTGAAACTTTTTCACTACAAAAATGCGCAAGCATAAAGCGCAGGATGGATGTCATAAAGAAACGATATTCTAAAGCGGTATAACTATCATTACCTGACAACATTAGAAGAGGTTACTTACGTGAGATCTAATTCTCTCAAGGTAGGGTTTACTTTCAATGCTTCACCCATGACGAGTGCTCCGTCATTACCAAAACCATTCCATGCTAGGTTTAAAGTCTTCAGAGTGATATTCTCCTACAGGAAACAACATATATGCTGGTGGTAATGTACAGCCTTACTCTGATCTTCTGGCTTTTTTGTTTCACTTCTTACAAGATGGACTAAGGCAGACAAGGGGTGTTCATAGTCTAGTCTTGTGACTGTTTTTTGCAATGCGTCAAGCTAGTTTAAATACAAGAGACACTGCTTCATGGTCAGATTTTTGGATCCAAAGTCGTACAGATTTTCGAAAAAGCTGTGAGGCAAGTTGCACAACAGACTATTCAAAGAAGGTTTTAAATTTCACATTTTTTAAAATTATGTTATTCTTGCATGCATTTTATTGTTCTTAACACCCTTTTTTATGTTTTCATAGTTTACATACTTTTACTTCTTTGTTTTATATTTATACTTATGCAAAATTCTTATCTTCACTTTTAAGCTTGATAATGATCGAAGTTCGGTCGAAACGTTGCGCGCTTTTACCGTTAGTTTTTAGTTCAAATTGTTTTAAAAAACCTTTACTTATAAGTATTACAGACAATAGGTTGTAAAGGTTTGTTAAAGAGAAAGTCACTGATTAATGCAATAATCACTTGACAAACCTTTAGAGATAATGCAACTGCACATGCCCCTTTGTTTCTCAAGTGATTCCAGCTCAGATCCAAATGGTCTATTGTATCATTTGCCGCTAAAAAAACAAACACCAATGAGAAACTTCAATATACAATTTTGAATCAAAGAACGCCATTCCTTTTTAGAACACAACTTAACTTAGATACAACAAAATTTGTTTTTCAAAAGACACCTAATGAAACTTGACTTTTGTCAGTGTCCAGTGGCCGGTGAGTAGCCTTCTAATCTCTTTTGAATTTAATATTAAGTAGGAGATAATCAATTAACTACCTATTGCAGGAGCAAGATGTTGACCTCCTTTCTCTCCCAGCTGATTATGACTCAGACACAGATACTTCACTCTGTTATTACTCTACAAATACACAAAAGAAAGAACATTGAATGGTTTTTATATGCCATGCGTTGACAGGCAGTATTTAATGCTGCTTTTGGGGGGTGAGTACGTTCATGAAATCTATTGCTACTATTACAAGACTATCTCTTTCAGGATCATTATCTTTAGAAAGTTCTCTAGCCTTCACCAACCAATCCACCCTCTACATAATTTGCAGCCTATAATACCAAGTAAAATTCATTTTTTGGTGAATTTTACAGAGATAAGTGAACAACCTTGCTATTTTGACAACTTACTTTATTACTTTAACTACCATTTTCTGTCAGCAACTTACTTTTATTGCTTCTGCCAGAATTTCTACAGCTTTGTCATCAAAACCATTTCCTATTAAATTAAAAAAAATGGATTCAATATTTCTGACTTATGTCTTGTGTCACAACCAAATCACATTATTATACACCAGTCAAGGGTAGGTACTGTATTTTTATGAAAAGAGAGATCTAAGCAGGCATCTCCGCGGGGCTGGAGGCATACAGTCCCAGAACAAGGCATTAGAACAGTTTCTCATAGGGAAGAGAAGGGGGATTCCCCTGAACTCCAAGCTCCAGAACTATCTCTTCATGCCTTTCTATTTTAACGCTGCCTTTTTAACTTGTGGAAATTCAGCCTTTCCCTACTATTACTAAAAGAGAATTGCCCCTTTGCCTTGACTTGTACTACAGAATCGATGACAGTAAAGCAACTGAATTATTATAAAAATAAGCTCACCACTTGCAGCAAATCTTGTGATATTTGAGTTGTGTAGTAGGATATCTTTCACTGATTCTGCACCACTTATTCCCAGTTTGTTTTCTGACAAGTCCTTTAAAGTAATATTATAAAATATTATAAAACAACTAACCTAATAAAAATTATGTAGCCACCAGTTTATAATTACAACCTCTTAGCACTAAGGAAAGATGTAACTTTCTTGTCTGATAAAGAGGTACTGAACAGTGCATGTATTGGCTGTAACTTATTTTGTTAACTTTCTTTCAACACAAAGGTTATTTATCTAGATTTGTCAACTTCAACATGATAATTTAGGGCATCCACTTGCAGGGAGTTGACACTAGATCTGCATTAAAAAGTACCATTACAAGCATGAAATGCATACAGAGGACTAGGTACTGTAGCTGCACCTCTTGATCAAGTCCATGGTGCTAAAAAATTAAATTGAATGTTTCATTACCAAGTCAGAAATATAGCAGTTTTCTTGTAGCATTTCAGCAATGTAGCCAGCTCCCTCAGCATTGATCCAGTTATCTGCCAAGTTCAGCTTGATGACAGCTGTATTAGTCTGGAGAATTAAGTTGCCATCAGTAAATTTATGCCAGCCATAATGACACATAAGTCAGTTCTAGACAGCTGTCTTGAAGCACGATTAACAGGGACAATAGCAGGTACAGATAGCAGGGGTTTTATTAACATTTTCAGCAGGAAGGCAGTAATGGTTTTCACAGGCAGTCAAGACTTTTTGAATTGAACTTCTTTATAAGAAAAGCTTTTTTCTGGATGGTCAAACCAGGCTGGTAAAACTCACAGCTGGTCAGTTTTCCTAGTACCTAGCCCTAATGAACCCCTTGGAAATCTAGGTCACATAAATTTTAAGTTTCTCAAGTTTGCCATTTTCATAATCTTTCCAAATATTTTCAAACTTCTATTCTTGTTCCTTTTGATTTATCATAACGTCTAAGTTGGTGCTTTTTTCACTTATACATAGTCTTGTCAGATTTTATTGGTTCAAGCTAAACGTGATGTAAAAAGACTGAAAATATTGTGACGGCTCCTGTCTTTAACATGGTTGCATGGTAAACCCACCACTAAAGCAATCGCTATAGCCTTTGCCCCCATTGGACCTAAACCATGGTGTTTGATATCAATGTCAGCTTGTTGCAAGTTTCGATGAAAATAAGAAACTGGTATAACTCCTGAATCTCTGCAAGCCTGAAGATATGTGGCTCTTCCTGTCACATCATACTCTTCTTTGCCTTCTGAAATTAAGAAAAACAACAAGCAGTGATTCACTTATTAGGCTAACAACCATTTCACAATTGAAAATGCATTAGTGTGAACAGAGCCAGCCAGCTAATTAACATCCCAAGTAGCTTTTTTGGCTGGAAGTCTGCAAATTCAAATGCTTCACAGGGTACAAACATGGGGACGAAAGATAAAAAGATCATCTCATGTTGACTACAACATCACAAGTATGTTGCTGTCGGTTAATTTATTTTGGTTTGAAATTTATTTAAACCAATTTGCTTAAAACTTCCATATGTTTGACTTTAAATTTTATCATTGCAGTTGCAGGGAACAGATACAATCAGTTACTTTAATTTGGTGACAAACAGAAATTATTGTTTTGTAGGTAGCTTCAAAAACATTTTAAACCACAACATAGTAGGATAACTTTCGTATTACCAGTTCACCATACTACAAATCCAACAATATTACAAATTAAAATCTGTTGTTATCGATCTTTCATAACAAGTCACGCACACAGAGATGTGTACTTTCCATGTAGTCTTAAAGGAACATCACGAAATGTCATTTCACTGGTGACTTGAATAATAATCAATGATCATGAACGTTAAGGCTTATGATTATTCATCCAAAGAAAAGTGTACACAAGTTGTAAACAGCGATCTTGAAAGTGAAAACATATTCATGTCAACGTTCTCAATACAATTAAAGCTATTGCTCTCATTTCCATACTCTTCCACGCTAGGCTTTCACGGTTCAAAGGTATTCAATTTGGAAAAAAAAAACAAGGGAAGAACATATCATAAAAACTTTGCTTTTTAGAACATCAGCTCATCAGAAGTTGTTTATACTTGAATAAAGATGTATTCTCGAGGGATTCATTTCAATAACTTATTAAAAGAGTATAAATTAACGAGGACAGCCCTCCCAACAAAACAACAGCCAAACCACACAGAGAGTTCAAAGATATAAACTTTATATATTGCAATAGCGCGTTTACATTGTGAAGATAACTATTAGAAGGTTAACAGATCTAGACAAAAGGCGTCAAAGATAAGATAAGCAGACAGTGTTGTCATTGACTTGCAATGTACTTAAATATGCAGGCGAAGAAAGACTTATTACATGTAAATGAGCATTATCGCTCAGTCTTCCACTCTAAAATTCTGTGAGCTGTAAGTTCTAATTAATCATTACCATTTCCAGCTTGTTTCATTAGCGAATGCATTCTTATATCAATCAAAGTGGTATTCAAATTTTACCCACCGTCCATTTCCAAATCGGTGTCCCAATCTTCTTCATCATCTCTACCTTCAACGTTTTGAAAGAAGTCATCGCCTTCGGGAGATAACGAGCCAGAAGACTCTCTTCGTAGAATGCCAGTTGGAGGGCTTAATGCAGCCTATAACGCAACACAAAACTCTTTCCAAATTTCTAATACATGTTGTAGGCTACAAAATGTTGCATTATTGTGAATTCTCGAACGCGCGCATACCTTACGGAAACCAAAAGGTGAACTTGCTCCACTTGCACGGCTCAAAATCACAGAATCTTTATCTGAAGGTGACCGAATCGGAGTAGAAATTCTTTCCGATCCTACTTCCATGATTTAGTTCACATTTACCCCTCTCAAGTCGAAAACATTGTAGGCTTCACATCTCACATCTGCAGAGTTGTTGAATGCTCTTTCTAAAAGCCTCGCTTACATGAATGATTGATCATTTCAGTCTCTGTTGTCATAACAACTAATCAACATAATTATTCTACATCTACATCTACATTATGGGGGGTCTTGCAAAGGCAGGCATGATTCCATCACTGCAAGACATTAAATAAAAAAAAATTAAAAGCAGGGTGGGGGGTGGAGGGCAAAAAACCTTAAATATATAATAAAATATGTACGTAATTTAAAAAGATTACTAAGAAAAGTTAATTAAGATTAAAAAATTAGAACCTAATTAAAATGTCATCATTCTAATCTAAGTGCATTTTCTTGAATAATTGACTTTTTTTAACATCTAAAACATCGTTAGGTAAGGCGTTCCATTCTCTAATAGTTCTACAATAAAATGAGTTCCTATAGCTTTCTGTGTTCGGAGTTAGTTCGATGAACTTGTCTTTGTGAAAAGATCGAAGTCGACAATGGCTGCGGCCGCACTAAGAGAGTTAACTGGGTTTATTTTTTAGAAACCTGGTTAAAAGTTCTAAACAACTTAACTCGGTTAAAGGTTGGTTATAATAAAATAACGGGGTTATATTTTATGAGCGGCCGCACTGAAATGGGTTATGAAGTGGGTTAAACTCAATTGACGTCATGAGATAAACCAACAAAATGGCAGACTTCGAGGACCCTGTTCAGTCTGTTGTTATATTCTCGATTCTTTTTCTTTGTTTTCTTTTCCTTTCCCTCCACTCACGGCTAAGGCAGTCCCTCTTCCTTCTAATGCGCACTACGCGAATTTCTAAGGCAGTTCTTTCAAACATGATGTTAATTTCGCGTAAACGTCAGAGTGTTCTCCATCGCCGTCGAATCGTCCTCGAGTCTGGGTATATCCGAGAGACCAGCGATGGTTTGAGGAAATCCATAGGAATCCTGCCACGCATGACTTTTTTTAGAGAGCACTTTCGAATGAGCTTCGACTCTTTTCACGCCCTTTGTCGTATTCTGTCGCCATTTATGGCAAAAAGAAACACTCGCTTCCGTGCAGCGCTGATCAGACTGCTGATAAGAGACCACTAACCTGGGTTAAAGCACGGAAAAAGGTGGTTTAAAATCAACCTAACCCGGTTAAAAAAATCTATTGTTCATCAATTAATTTCCATGGTAACCGTAAACCCGGTTTAAGTTCCACGAACAGCCGAAATTAGCGACCGCATCACGATTTTAGGGTCACGATGGGACTGATTATTATTTATTATTATTATTTTTCGGTAACCCGGTTAACCGTAATTAATTAATTAGAAATAACCCGGTTAACTCTCTAGTGCGGCCGCGGCCAATTACGCCTTTTGATATAGCATGGGATTTCTAATGCTGATTCACCATGAATAGCTTTATGAAGTAATGTGAGGCGAGCAGATTTCCTTCTGTTTTGAAGGGAGGGCCATTCCAAATCGTTAAGTAAATTGGAAACAGTTCCAGGTGTTCGCTGCCTACAGTTCTTCACAAATCGAGCAGCTCGCCGTTGGACATCTTCTATTTGCTTGATATGCTTGTCAATCCAGGGATCCCACACGGGGCTTGCATATTCCAGATGAGGTCTCACTAGTGCTTTATAAGCTAATTCTTTAATTAATTATTGGAGTAAAGAAATTTATCATGTAGTTTCTCCCAAAGGAGCTAGAGCGACAACTCATGAGAATGCGCTAATGGATCCATAGAACACATCAAAAATAAAGATACAGAAAGATAAAAACAACAATAATGTGTATTGGGCTTCCAAATTTTGCGGCGTGGTGTTGTGGTCGTGTGCGTATTTCAGAACTAACAAAAGCATCTTGCTTCTGGGAAGTTTCTGGTGGAACAGTTTGCTCACTTGGCCTGTTATGTTTTAAATACAGTAGTTGAAACACTCTGGTAAGAATTGTTATTTGGTTATTTTTACATGAACTGGAAGACGTGGAACGTCTTCTGTTTTTGAGTGGGGAATGGTGAAAAGGAAAACGACAGCAATGACACCTGGGAAGACTGAAATTGGCAACGTCATGATGAGCCAATAGGAACACGGGTTTACATCATCACTACCAGACGCCATTTTATTTTGTGCGAGTCTTACATAAGTCGGAGTGTACTTGTCTCATCTCTGTAAAAGAAGACAATAATAATGCCTCGTGGTGGAAGACGATCTAGTGGTCGTTCATCTCCAATGTTTGGAAAGGCATCTCCGCCACCACGAGCCCCTCCACGGCCTGTTTCTAGTGTGCCGGCTGCCAGACCTGCTTCCAGCGTGGCGCAGCCAGCAACGCAACAACCAAGACAACCTGGACTGTTTGGACAAATGGCGTCCACGGCGGCTGGTGTAGCGATCGGTTCAACTGTGGTAAGTAGTCCTGTTAAAATAGTCTTTTTTAATTTCCCTGTACTCAACAATCCTTTTAAAGAGAAAAAAAAGGTTGTGAACTAATTAAACGTGCACAATATCAGCATTTTTCTACATTTTCAGTACAAAAGCTTACGTAAGCTTATACTCCAGGCCTGTTCAATCGATACAAATCGATATCGGAAGACTGTACGATAAATCAATAACAATCGGTTAATCGAAATTAACTGTTATCGATTTTATCAGTTAAATTATATTGATAAAATTCTTACAACGTGATCTTCCCCCCAGAGTAATTTTATCCTTTGTCGAGTATCTTTACTTTGCTATTCATAAATTTTATTCATACATTCGTTATTTGCAATCAGATACCCATAAAAAAAGCCTGCATACAAGCCAAGTGACCTTTAAGTCCAGAGCTAATTCCGGTTTCTGTAGAATGAAGCGAGAGCATTCCACTCCGGCCTGGATGGGATGCTAGTCCATCACAGGGCTATGCCCAGCATTTAATTCGCCTGTACCCATTTCTACACTTGGGTGAACAGAGGCACTGTGAGAGTAAAGTGTCTTGCCCAAGAACACAGTGCAGTGTCCCCAACCAGGACTTGAACCCAGACTGCTCAATCCAGAGTCGAGCATGCTAACCATGAGGCCACTGCATCTCCTTGTTGTGTGGTGTGTTATGTGTCTCTAACTCATTGCATCATATTTTTGTATGTATCTAGGGTCATGCAGTTAGTGGTGCTTTGTTTGGTGGCCATAGTGGAGAATCAGAGCAGCCAGCATATCAGCAAGATATGGCAGCATCACCATACCAAAGTTATGATCAGCAACAACAGAACCAACTGGGTCCCTGTCAGTGGGAATTGCGACAATTTGTTGAGTGCGCACAGAACCAGGGTGACATTACACTTTGTCAGGGATTCAATGAGGCACTCAGGCAATGCAAACTGGCAAATGGTGAGAAAAGTTTCTTAATTCTAAATGGTATTAGCCCTGTCCTCTTCCTATCTCCTTGGTCCTTGGGGGAACTCTTTGTCTACAGTTCTGCAATTTACGGAATATGATTTTTGACTAGTAGTCTACTAGTGAATTCTTATGTTGTAGAGAACACTCTGCAAACCTGAAATTTGCTTTATGTTATATAGAAACTTGACTTTAAATCACTGTTAGACCTTAATTAAAGTATAGATAATTTGTGGCTTTTTTAAGAGTTTTATCTCATTTCATGTTGCTATTTTGTTGTGTTTCAGGTCTTTCCTGAGGATCTAGACACATTGTGACTCTATGCTATGTGTGACTGTCCTAGCTCAAAAATGATCAAGATTGTGCTTGCTGTGGCCTCATTTCAATCAGTGTATTCTTCTGTTGGTTTCAAGACATTCTTGGAAACCTTTACAAGATGGAGTTTGCATTTGGCACTTTGCTTAAAAATTTATTCTGGATCACATTTTGTGTTCTGAGGAATAAATAATTGCTGAGTGGAGGTGGAATAAAATTGCTAAATAGAATGACATAATGAGATTCTTTTAATAAACTTCATACACATGTAATTCTGTGACCATGAACTAGTTAAGGATTGTTTCCAACTTGCTCTCATGACTTTCACTCCACTTTTTCAAATGAAGATCATGTGGTTAAAGAAAATGTCCATACCCATCCCATGAAAGGTCATTGAAAATGGCGGGGGGGGGGGGGGGGCATGTCCCAAAGGTCCAAAATTTTACAGGAAATTATGAACTTAAGGTCATTCCGCTGAAATAGAACCTGCACTGAGATTTTTGTGAAACTTTGTCTATCGATTGTTTATACTATAGGAACGTAAATTTTGAAATAAAAACGAGGGGTCCCCATGTTCGTTTTGGAGCACAAGTACCTTGTTTATACCTGTATAAATCCTTATAATAGCACCATGATTGCAGTTATGATTGCTTGCTAAATTCACGTTTCCGACGATTGCTTTTTGTTCTACACTGAGAATTGGTCCATATTTATTTTACACAGAGAAATTTATTACTCAATTCAAAACAACAGAAAAAAATGATAGGTCACCATACTCGTTTGCGAGAAAATGACGATTTACCTCTATGGCAAGGTCCAGCTGTAAACAAAAAGCTGCCATTTTTTAATGCGCGCACTCTAATCACGCGTGAAAATATGCGCAGTAGGGATGCACAATGCAATACTGGGGAATGACCTTAAGGTGGCTCAAAACAGTTTTTAACACTTCGATTTTGATGGGTTGTTATTACCACTCTTTATTACTTGATGCTACAATCATGGTATCAAAAAACTGCCCAATCATTGGTGAACACTTTGTTATCATTTTCGTGACGCAATAGGTTACCATATCAACAGTATGACCTCCTAAAAACACCCTTAATTGCAGCTTTAGGGGCTTATAATTCAAAAACGACACGGTGAATTTTTTTTGTTTTATCAACTTTTGATAAGTATGATGAGACGCATCTTTTGGCAAAGTTTAAGAAAATTCTGTATTTAGGGTTCAGAACCACCTTTAATTTTTGAAAATTTAAGGTGGCTCTGAACCTTACTCAGTTATCAAAGTTACTGAGCATTGTTACAGACTTTGTTGTAGTTAGTAACTGACAGAAAGAAGAACTATGCCTTAAATAGAACTTAATTAAAAATTCATGATCAGGAAAGAAACCCGTCCGCCATATATATATAAAAAAATACAAATACACTAAAGTCACCGTGGTACAGTTAAAACATACAGCGCTATAGACGTAAGTTACAACCTGGCTTTGTTGTCCAACTAATAAGGAAGTATACTACTGTTGGCTTTTCTGAACAATTTTGAATGAGTAAGTAGAAAACTTTAAAAAAACGGCAAATGATTAAATGCGAATAAATGTTACGATCTTGAAATGACTGAAATGTTACGATCTAACTGGGAAAAACACTTGTATAACTATAATTACTAAGAAAAAATCTTGAATTTGAATTCACCGAGATGAATATAAATAGTGGCACAGTTAAAACGTGCAGTGCTATAGTCGTGAGTTACAACCTGACTTTGTTGTTCAACTAAGATGGGAGTATACTTCTGTTAGCTTTGCTGAAAAATTTTCAACGAATAAGCGCAAAACGTTAAAAAACGACAAATGATTAAATGCGGATAAATGTCACGGTCTAACTGGAATAACTGGGCAAAACACTTGTATACTGCGTAATTATTTCAAGTACAGTCGGAGTAAGGAATAGCTCAAGTCTGTCAGTAGAACAGCACTTTAATATGCCGCCAAGTGAAAACTTTCCCATGATGCTGCTGGAGAAGACGGATTATCATAATACTGGCAGTTGACTGTGCCACCACCAGGGTATGACCACGAATGGTCTCCGGACCCATCTAAGCGAATATAGCAGTGAGGAAACTGTACATTTGGAAATGAGAAGCTGCCATTGGTTTCTTGTCTGAGAAAATACGATTCCCAGGGGCTTACTGCAAACTGGCAATTTACGTCACCTCCCCCAGTGTCCTCATAATGGCTCATGCCTTGGCTGTTTATGTGATAAACACATGCCTGAACGGTGCACTTTCCATCACCACCTTGTAGGTTATCTGGGGTGCTAATGAAGGAGCCATTTCCACAGGGTATATGTAAAAGCGTTCACATTGCTCTGGTGGCTTGTACTGGCAGTTCACAATCCCGCCTTCAGGTTCTTCCTGAGTTACTCCTGTGCCGTCACAACGAAGGTAGACATTGGGAAATTCTACTGACCTCAACGATTTTTTCTCCAGGCCATTCATCTGTTCCAGAAAACGGGAAATCATCTCGGCCGTGAATCGTGGAGCAGAGTTAGGACACCTACCACAGCTGTGAACTGCGAGAACGGTCCAATAACCACCGTACCAGGTGTAGACTGGGCTGCCACTTTGTCCCCCCTTTGTATCATTCATGTAGTAAATCTAATTGGCTGTGTAGCTCGACATTGACCCTCCTGTGATCCATATGGTTCGTGGTGGCTTGTCACTTGGATACCCACAGTTGGTTACTACACGGGTGGTTAGCTCTTCATCCAGTATGATCGCTGACCAACCGAAGCCATCGTCAGAAGCCTCTGGAAGGAGAATAAGGCCATAGTCGTGGTTTTTAGCGCCTGTGTTGATGAACTCGGGGGATGCCTAGATGTTGTTTGTCGACAACCGCTCGCTGTTCTGGGAAGGTCACGGTGATCTTTTTAGCGTACGCTCCCTCCACATTCGTGCAGTGGCCGCTAGTGATAACGGCTGTACGATTGACGTCAGGGAGATGGATCTTGAATTCACTTCCTCTATACATCTCACCACGGTATCCGGTTGTTTCGCCAACGAGTTGTCTAGACAACGTCTCGTTCGCCAACGTCCTACTGATCAATTCGCCAAAGTCTAAATAAAAGTGTACCTTCACTTGTGACAATCAGGCTTGTATCAGACAATAAACTTAAACGAATTCAACGTAGTGTCACTAGGAATATCCAGGCTGAGCTATTGGCAAGCTGGGAAAAGTACGAGAACAACGAAGACTGCCGCCCAACTACTCAAGATTTGTTCTCGGCTTAACGGCGCAGTGGCGCTCTCTATTGACAGAAAGCAAATCCATTTGTACGGAGGAGAGGTCATTGGATCTACTTGCACTCGTTCATCGTTTCCGTAGACGGTCTCAGGTGAAGAAGAACCTTCTACTGCTGGCAATGCCATCCTGGACTTGATTCTAGAGCAGTGCCGTGCGTTGTTGTAACCTAAAAGAATATATCATAGAGATATGAGGTTGACACGTTGTTAGTCAAGAGAAGACGTTTCTCAGGATCAATTAACTTACTCTCTCTCTGTATATGAGCGGGTAAGCAACGAGCAATGTTATATTGAAACAGTGAAAGGAATAAAAAATTGCAAACTAAAAAAGAGAGCTACAGGTATTTACTAAACAAGAAACAGAGAACTAGACTGATGATGAAACAAGCAATTATGAGTGAGATTATGAGATAAAAGCCCGTTAATCAACTAAAAGTCTAATGGCTAAGTACCGTAGATAGGACTAGAGCGCGCGTTATGTTATAATCCAGAGTATTTCATCATGTACACGTGAAGTATTGAAGTCGAATGCGGCCTCTAGAATCCGCCGGTATTCCGGAAACTGAGGAGCGCACAATACGTTACCTACACCTGAAATAATCAAGAGTATAAGCGACGCGCGCTGAGTTAAGGACAATATTTGGCTTTTTGCGCAGTACAAGGGTCTCACTGCCTCCGATATAGCCTCAGATTTCCCTATTCGCCAGCCATATAGATATTTCAGTAGCTCGACGGCTCAGTGACTTGTACAGACGCGGAGACTGTTAAAAGGCAACAAATGTTGGCATTTTAGTGGTTGGGCATCTTGATAGAAAGAGGAAATGGGTTCAGTCTTAAGTTTTTGTCTAGTGACGAGCATTGGCATTCTACTGAGTACTACTGACGGGCCAGCGAGCCAACAAAAGATCTATGTTAGTAACATATTGAACTAACAAGGATAACAAGCGTCTGAATTCGGCTGACGGACTAAGAAGCTACCTTAACAGTTAGTCTACCTAAAAATCGATTGACGAGCCGACGAGGAACTGAGCGAAAAAAGTATAGCTAGACAAATGGCTCTGTAATCTGTAGTAATGCCTTTAATTCAAAGTTCAGTTCAAGTGTCTTACCTGAAAACAACAAGGAAAACTTGGCCAAAGCGGGAGTTTACTAATTTAAAAACTCAAACGAGCTGGCCACACCAAATATGCAGTGAAGCGTACCAGTGGAGCATTAACATTAACATTTGAGTTGGGGAGGGGGGGGGGGGGGGGGGGAAGGCTAAAAAAAGTTGGGATTTAATAATAAGTTTAAGAAGCTTAAATACTGACATCACTTAAACACTGACACCGTTTCGCGTCTCCGGCTTGGATTTTGCATAGTTATGTAAAGCAAGTCTCGGTTTTGGCTTCAGTCTCAAATGTTTTGCGGTCTGATTTTTAACAAACTCATTCTCGGTTATTAAGATTGTTATACGTTGCTGTGTGATCGATCAAGTAACTTTATTATGCAAACTAAGTTCTTATGTATGATACAAACTGTGCAAGTAATATTGCGCGCCGACGTGTTGGAATCTGCAAATTGTTGCATAAGCAGCTCTGTTCCTCTTTTGAAAAAAATAAAGCCAAACAACAAAAACAATAGAAACAATAATAATGACGAGGTCATGTGGTCAGTTTCATCAATGTCTTATTAGTCATTGCTTTTGTCCATCAAGATTTTCTAAATAGTCTATGTCTTGTATTTTTTCAGACCATACACGTCTTTTTAGCATAATACACATCATAACATGTTCGTCCAAAGGGCCCAAACTCCTTGCCCTTTAATTTTCAAATTAACTGATTACAAGCGTCATAATTGATTCGGCGTTGCCATAACGAGTTTACATCACGTCAACGTTGCATTATATCTTCAACGGAATTTTTACGAAGTGAACACATGCCTCGCAGTAAGAGGCGGTCTTCCTCCCCTCCAAGGCCTGTTTCTAGCGTGCCGGCGGCCAGACCTGCTTCAAGCGTGGCGCAGCCAGCACCACAACAACCAAGACAACCTGGACTGTTTGGACAAATGGCGTCCACGGCGGCTGGTGTAGCGATCGGTACAACTGTGGTAGGTACATATTAGCCACTCGCATCTTGAAAGCGCAGCCAACCAGTGACTGTCGTGTTCAAAATGCGACACCCAATCAGTGATATGATATGCGCTGGACAAGCGCGTATACTGGAAGCTAATCAACAAATAACACAACTCTTTGTGATTCGCGTTATGTTGTCATTAGGTTCGTCGGAAACCTACTTAAATGGCAATTTTAGAGATGTTTATGAAGGTTTAGTAGGGATAAATTAAGTAACCCAAACCTGAAGATTCAATGAAGATTCCAAATTAGAACTCGCGTGTATCCTTACTGTGCAAGCAATTCACATGTCACGTCATAACGAGCGCGCGCTCTTGAGTAGTAAAATAAACAACAATAGTGTTAGTGGTCAATAATATAATTTTTGTGGATTCAACGATCTCGGAAGTTCGGTGATCCCAACGTTTCTTTTGGTAGATCATTTCCTCTACCTCCATTTTTTGTCAAAAATAAAAAATAAAAACAAAATTGTGACAGTTTGGGAGAAATCGAAAAAGTTGTGCACATACGCCTAACCGCTCGCGTTCCCACATCATTTCTCGTTCTCCCAAACTTCCGCTCGTGTTTCTAGCTATAACTCGATAGAAACACGGTACATGTTTTCTCTTTCTTAAGCAAGAAATGAGTTTTTCCAGAAATTATAGTTCTCCTTTCCGAGGGTAAACTAATTCTTACGTTAGATCGGGTAGCCAGCACCTTTATCGTTTTTATTTTTAAATGTACAATATTGTAATAAATTATTTCTAACTCTGTGGTAAAATAAAAGGCTTTTTTGTTATTTACACAAGGCTTCCTACGGAAAACCTCGCTGGTCACGTGGTCATTAAGATGGCCATCCATTAAAACAATTAAAGGGCACTGTGACCTCATGCTTTGGATTTTTTTTAAATATACCCGACATGATTACGAAGTGGGCCAAGTTTAAGAAATTTTTTAAACCCCCCTTCGTTGTCGATGGAATAACCTAAAATTTTGAGCGGGATATCTCAGTTCATTGCCATATAGACGGAACAATTCCTGGTAAAAAAATTAATTCCAGCCCTGACTCCACATAAAGATTTTGTCGCTAGCGATTGAGACAAAGCTATACACAGATTTATTAGCCAGAAGCACAGTGGCAATTTATTGGAATGCAATATCTCAGCACAAAGGGACACAGTTCCCTGCCTCTCAGAGCAGTCCCGTAACCAGCTTGCCATTTATTTGTGCTTAGGGTGATGCTGTGAGTAGTGCTCTGTTTGGTGGGGAATCAACAAAGCACCAACGTTATGATCTACAGCAGCAGGATCAGGGACCTTGTCAGTACGAGCTGCAACAATTTGTGGATTGTGCACAGAACCAGGGGGCGGTCACGCTGTGTCAGGAATTCAGTGAGGCACTCAAGCAATGTAACCTGACAAACCGCACTGAGGGGTCAAATTTGGCGAGAAATGTCCTAGGTAAATATAACAGCTTAGGCAAGGGGCTATAAGATGGTAATGACCTCTAACCAAACTGAGGTGATGAGAAAAGCCTACACTGTAGGTGTTCCAAAGGGTGAAGCCAAGTGGCCCGTTAGGCCGGGGCTTATCTCCGATTTCTACGTAGCACGAAGTGACCAGGAATATTTCTACTCCCCCTGGATGGGATACCAGTACATCCCAGGGTAACCCCCTGGTACTAAATTTGCCGGTACCCATTTTCAGAGCTGGGCGGAGAGAGGCACTGCGAGAGTAAAGAACAAAGTGCAATGTACTAGGCCAGGGCTCGAACCTGGACTGCTCGATCCAGAAGCGAGCGTACTAACCATGAAGCCACCGTAGCTGTTCCAAGGCGAATGAATAACAAGATTACTGCTTGGTATACTAATGAATTCTCATGACAAGAACTAAAAGAATTGCGTTGGAATCATTGAGCGAATCATAGCGTTTTAAATTCGCAGGATCGAAACATCGTTGGCAGCAACAAGTGGAAATTGGGTCTCACTTACGAGTTATTCTGAGTTAACTTTTAGTTGTTACGGAAGAAAAACCTATCATTTGAAATTTGAATAAACTTCACCTAGAATGCTAGACCGTCATGGACACAATCTTTATAAAAACCAGGATTCTTTATTGCCTCACTTTGTTCTCTTTTTTGTGTTTTAGATCAATCTGGTTCATGAGGAAGTGTATGACATCACTACAGCAGCTGCTCAGACATTCTGCACGTTTTGTTCAGTTTGATTACTGAAAGTTCACTTACTGAATGCGCGTTCCACGATAGTGCGTACTGTCTGACAGTGTCAAATTTTAAACGTTTTCAGTTAACGACAGGGTCGCCTTGCATTCGGGAGTGCGATTAGCCTCAAGGCTGGATTCTGTATTGAAACATGCATGATCACTCATTCAAACTATGTTAACATTAGATGCGCAAGACTCGTCCCCAGACTGTTGTTTTCCTTCCAGTCACGTGGTACTATCTTCTTCACACCTAACTCACGTAGGCACTGATAAATAATAGAGAATCTGATCATAATAAAAACGGATAGAGTTCAACTAAGTACATACAAAGATGTGTAAGTACATATATTACTTCTACATTAAAATCTAGAAGTAATGTATTGTACACGACCCACAAGCCCTGCACTGTTTAGACCAGAGCCCTGGAACTCCACTCCCTAAAGCAACCTGATCAGAGGGTGGAACAGACTGGCACAGTTTGCCCAGTGGTAAATCCATCACCTGTACCAACACAAGGCACCAGTCTAGGTTCCGCGTCGCACATTGGACAAAGTTTATTACGCACTGCAGAGGACCGCATCCAAATAATCAAGTTTATTCTCTCTCCAGTGTGGATAGGCAAGGCTCCGTGCATGTGCTGACCTCTGTGAAGAAGTCCATAACTTGGTGTGTGTTCACACTGACTGCATTCTGTCTCTTTGAGGGGAACCTATAGTCAGACATGCAAAATAGTTCATAAGTGGGTGAACAGTAATAGATGGAGTATGAAGAGCAGCGTGCACTCCTCTTCAGTCTTAACGATCAGAATCAACTTTCCCCTTCAGTTACCAATGTACTGAGACACATACGTTAGGGGAAAAACATCATTGATCACCAAGGAAACATTGACTTGATATATGAAATCAGACTTTTTCTCAAGCAATACTATAGGAATTGATTCAGTACCAATAAGTTCTAAGTGAGTGCCCGACATTACATTTTCTTTTGGTTTGTGCCAAGGTTTCAAGTATTCACATAGCTTCCACCATAAGGAAGGCAACCTACTTGCTAGTTGTAAATGCCATAGAACCTTTTCTTTCACCTTGAAAAGTCGCATGGATTGAAATTCCATACAAGAGATACCTGAGCATGCTCAGGATTCAATGTGGAAAGAAACAAAGAAAGAAATCACAACAAAAAGGCTCAACATGCCGGCTTGCATTAACAACATCGGACATGTAAGTGTTGTAAATTGTTAACGATAAATGTTGAATGTTTGTAGTGGTTGACGCTCTCAGCTACAACTAGCTAGTTCTCAGGCATGCCACTTGAACTGTAAGAAAGAAATATTTCAAATAAAGATAATAGGCTTAAAAATCCCATCTGGCAGGATGCAGACCAGTTGGCTATTTACAAACGTGACCGAGGAGTTGAACTAAGGTCTACCGAGAAACATCTCCAGCTTAGTGGTCAGAGAGGGACTCAAACCTGCAACCTCTGGATTTCAAGTCTGGCACCCAAACCACCCCGCTACACAGTAAGGAGCATCTATGTGCAAAGTATATACCTGTCTCATGTCACCGAAAAACAGCTCTCCTCCACTGAACTCTTTTCCTAGTGACACATTTAAGGTGACCTCAGCATTGTCGTAATGATAACTAAGATCTAAATCTTCTCCTATCTTGTAATGCACAGTGAATGCCTTGTGCGAGTCCAAACAATCACCCCCACATTCAGGATATAGTATTCTGGTGATCGGCATCAAGTAGTTTGTTCTTAGAGGTGAGAAAAAGCCATTATCAAAGCCAAGTTCATTGAGCAAGATCTGAGAATGATTGAATACAAGATTCATATGTCAAATGCCTCCTTGTAAAATTAAATCTTAACACAGAAATCATTTTGAACTAATTTCCACAATTTTCTATTCCTTTATTGAAAAGTAAAGTTGATTCAATAAGAGGTTTCATTTGATGGGTTATTGAAAGTTCTAGCACTTGTCCTGATCAACCACAGACCACTTCCAACTGTTAGTCAAGTAACAGAAATCTGATGTCATGTTATTTAGCACATTGATATATTCTCATGCATTGAAAAACACAGTTGATTGATTTAATACCAAACAATTACTTCAAAAGGGGTACTATGATGAGCACGACTTGAGAAAGTCAAACCAAAATATTTTCATTGATGGAAACCTAACTGTAATGGCCTAGTTTTGCCACAAACTATAAAATATGTGCACTGAAGTTCTAAAGAGTGATATACTGGGTTATATGCACAAGGTTGTGACATCAATATAAAAAGTTTGGTAACCCTTTTCAAATTCTGTTGTCACAGTTTCAAAAAGTTACTAAAAAGTAATACATTGCAATTTGCTCACCCTTCAAAAATTACACAATATATTCAGCTTGGGGTTCTAGGAGCATTTTGTATGCTAGCCAGAGTACTCAGTTGTACTTTTGGCTCTTTTTTTGACATGAAATTCAGCAAAACTGCTGTGATAGCATGCCTTGAACTGCAGCTATTTATTGTTAGTCATTTCAAGTTTTCAGTGGCCAATTCCTTCCATGACATGCACCTGCAGGAAATCACGGTAGCTGTATTCATCATCTTAGACTGGATATTTTTTGGAATTGGGAATTTGTTCATACAGTCTTACCCCATAGTTGTTCATTGTATTGGGCCTTCCTTTAGGGAGATCTGTGCTTTCAAAGTTGTTTATTTCCTCAATAAACTCTTGACAAAATTCTGGTGTAAATACTGGAAAGGTATACACTTTTTTGGCTGAAAGAAAATTAAACACACCACGAAAATCAAAAATTATATTCATTACAAAACCATTTCAAAACAAAATGTCAAACCAAACACAGCTTTAATTTTTACTTCTTGAGACTTAACTTTGGCAACAGTCTTCAGGCAGTTTTGACTGGTTTGGTTAAATACACCATTCATAACATACTTTCTAAGTGAAGGGTAATCAAGTGTGTTTTCGGTCAGAAACTTGTCTCCATGATCATAATTATTCATGTCTTTAGGTTTTGTTAAAAAGAACATGCCAAACTGGGTAACATGAACCATGTCACAAACTCCTTATAGTATCAAAATGATGCAACAACAAATTGGAAAATCCTTCTCATAGAGTCAGTACTACAAGACATATTGGGACTTGCCACAAACAGAACAATCAGGGCCTTTCAGTTTTAAAGCTTTAATTTTTCTTTTTCTTTTTTTTATGGCAGAAACAAATTTTGTAACAGTTGTAGCTAACTCCCTGGGATATTTCTTTTCAAACCCTTTATTCTTTGAGTGTGTGTGTGTGGGGGGGGGGGGGGGGGGGAGGTTATTTCATTATTTCAAAGATAATAGGTCAATTTCGAAATAAAAAAATTTGAACATGGCACTTCCTAAGACTTAGGGGTCTGAAACAAAAGAAATTATTTATTCCGGCCTTAAACTCGATATGATTTCTTTTGTTTCAGTTTCCTAAGCCTTGGAGCCATGTTGGAACTCTAAAATATCAAAATATCTGCTAGGGCGTTGCTCCCTAATGGGATTTGATACAGAATCTCCCACTTGCCATCACATTGTTTTACCATAGAAAGTAAGCCAGCAGCTGTAGCCTCCTCATTATCTCTTGCATACTGTACCATGGAAAGAAAGCTGTCAGCAAGGAATGATTCCTGAAATGTTTTTACAAAAGATATGACACTTAGCAGGGATGTCATTAAGGTTTTTTTTTTTTAATCTGTAGCCTTGATCTTCACATCTGTATCAAAATTGTTGCTTATGGGTGAATTGTACCAACTACGGGCAAGTTCACCCATACCATCAAGGGCCCATCAAGCATGCTCAGCTGTAAACAGGTGCTATGGGTTATGGCCCATATTGACAGCCCTGGTAAGTATTACATAATTCAAAATACATGAAGTATAATACATGCATTAAACTTCCACTTAGTTCTTTATTAGGGTGATGGCTGTTGACAAGTGCTTAATAACTGGCTGCATTAATGAAGAGTCACAAAAATCACTAAAAGGTTGACTGGTAGGAAATTCTGCAATATGATCGTATTTACATCACTGATGTGGAAATGCTAACATACACAAAAGACTATATTTCAAAAGGTTTAGAGTTCAAAAATGCTTAAAGTTTACCTGCAGAGTGTATAAATGAGGATGTAGTGGTTTATAAATAGCAGCAATAATCTTTTTCCGTTTCTGTGCATCTCTTCGCATCATTCTTCTCCTTTCTACTTCACCCTGAACCTAAATATTGTAACTGAATCTATCAGGTTTGCAAAGAGTAAATACGGTCAGAACAAAGAGATTGGCGAAGCATGTGCACAGAGAAACTTCACCTAAGATTAAATAAAGTCAACATATGATAAATAAGGTTAAATTATAAAGCTTGAGCATTTTGATTACCTGTTCAAGCACCTTCACCCATTGTCCATCTGTCTTGCAGCCTCTGTTATAAAGTTCCTGTAAGATAAATACATTTACACTTACTTCTCATGTAACGATAAGCTTAAATGTACTACTTTTCTTTTCAATTCATGACCAGATAATCGATGCTAAGTTCAGAATATGATATTAACTTTGAATTGGCAAAATTTGTACATACCTTCCGATAGTCGTTTTGAAATTGCTGTTCACTTTCGAACACAACGTGGGCTTCATATTCCTTAAGAAAAATGTTATGAGTGAAAAAACATTGGCAAACGAAATACTCTTCCGCGTCCGCCATTTTGGTCCTGAGAACTGGACAAGCCTGGTTACCCAGTCCTTTTTGAAAGAAAGTGTTGCATCATGGTACATTTTCAGTAACCAAAGCAAACATGGCGTCTGTCGACGAGGAATTTTTTTTAAAATAGCAATTTGAATGTTTTGAATCATCCAAGATTATAGTTTAGTTCATTCTGTCGTGAAATTATATGTAAATTTTGAGGGAAGTCGATGCCGTAAGAGTTAAAAATCTCTTTGACTTTTTCAGCATTTTGACGATGACTTTTCACTTGCATGTAAGCATATCTCAGCTTCCTGATGGAAAAGAAGCATTGTTGTTAAGTTGTTGCTGAGTGATTCAAGCTTCTTTGTGGAAATCAGACCTTTGATCTTAAGCTACATCCATAAACCTCGAATTTTGTCCTCTCATAGTCATACCAGAGTGTATAAAGTGGATGAATTTTGTGGTTTTGTGGATTGTTTCTCAGTAAAACACTTGCTACAATGGCTCATCTTCTTGGAAGTCAAGCTTGTTTGGACAGCTTAAGGCAGGACATCAGTGATGTTCAAACAACAGTAATGGATTTGTTGTCCAGAGTGGGACCTGTCAGAAGTCCTTCATGGAAATATCCGGATAAAATATCATGTGAACTTGATATTGACGATCTACTGGAAAGATATTCATATTCCAGTGATGACGACCACTGCAAACTGTCACACATCATTCTCTTTGAACTTTTGATCGACAGGTAAATACAATCAACATGTTGTATTTAAATGCTCATGTAGTGGTTTTAAATCTTTATCTGGTTTGAACTTTTACAAACCAGTTAAATGGGTTCTTTTTTATTGCTACAGATTTTGATAATTTGATTATTCAGAAAAAAACTGATGAAAATAAGTGTTTCAAAAACTCAAAATGACAACAAGAGAGCAAAGAAAGTTTTGTCTGGTAGCACAGAGCTATTGGATTTTGCATTTGGGCTAGCTGATTCTATCCTCCACGTACCCTAGCCTGACGGGCAGGTGAAGGTATTTTAGAGGCAAATTTGAGAAAATTGGTGGACTCAATGTTCTGGGGTAGACTTGAATCCCTATTAGACAACATAAAATTCCTCAGTTTGTTACTTTGCCTTGAGTTAGGATATTAACTTTTAAAGAGCTTGGAATCTTGGTGTGGAGAAAAAAGTTCAAGGTTCACCCACAGATAGCTGAAGATACCATTTGTTGTGCAGTCATAATAAACACAATTTTAAAATTTCTTGAATCAGGCTTGTGCTACTGCTTCAAGGTATGGCTCAGTATAGTGATCAGCTGCTGACCACGTGCGATGGCAGGCCTGGTAGTGGTAAAATTCTTGGTTCTGCCATGTCTGTTGGATTGGTGGCTAAAAAGTTCTGGAGCAAATTGGTTCATGCTCAACAGACAACACAGCAGCTTCAGTTTGAGGTAAAGGGTGCAATGGCATTCTCTTTGTTAAATTTGCATTTCTTATTCCAGTTCCTCAAAAACAGATCATCTACTCCCAGTACATTTTGTTTTGGTAACAGTTCTCATCCAAAACATTTTTGATTCGTCTGGTGCAGGCATGGTTAAAAGATGAAATGACAAAATGGTTCTATGGTTAGCCTAAATGTAGTGCTCCAGTTAGCACAAATAGAGAACAGGTTAGCCTATAATTGATATCACTGACTCGGCAGTGGTTAAGTTTCCATAAGGGTTAACCCTTACAGACACTCTGTATCCCACATTGACTCTTACATGTAGTGCCATTTTGTTGTGGATAACGCTATCCACCAGGCCATCCACTGGATAAATCGCTATCCAGTGGATAGATTGGTTTGTTTTGCCAACACTTATCCACTGGATAGCGTTATCCACTTTTCGAACAACTGGGGCCAGATTAATCGCTATCTGGTATGTATAGTTGGACCCCAGCAATTCGAACTTGGTTATTTCAAATTCCCCGTTATTTTGAACTCAAAATAATTTCTCGTGGATTTACCCTTCAGCCATTTACTATCAGTTATTTCAAACCTCCACTTTTTTTGAACTATTTTCCATTTCCCCTGAGGATTCAAAATAGAGGGGTTCAACTGTTTTGTCAAAACATTTTATGCTATCCACTGCACAGATCATAGTTATTTATCCACTGGATAGTGATATCCAGAGCTTAGAAATCAAGTTAGCTCTAAGAGTTTGGTGTTGCATTATCATAATATGGTTTCCAAGTTGTTGATTATTTCATTTATTATTGTTGCCTGTTCTTGTTGACTTGATAATAAGTTTATACCATATTGTACTAAGATTTTCATCAATCTTGAGAAACAAAGGGTAAAACAGCAGGTAATTGTGTCTTCTTTAGAGTAAAACCAAGAACAAGACAATGTCCAAAATGGAGGGCACTATTACAGAGCTGCGAGATGAGGTGAAACTTTTTAAACAAGCTTTGGATAAAAGATCAGGCAAATCATCCGTCGTTAAAGGGAAAGTTCAAAGTCAGAGTGCAAATAGATCTTCTGTCAAGTTTATTCTTTCACCATCAGAGGAATTATCCCTAGAAAGCTCAACTCCTGCACAAGATCTTACTCTTGCTGTTGAAGATGTTGCTAATGCCAAGACTTGTCAGGAATCATCAACACAGACATATGACACAGCATTCATACCTTGCGAAGCTTGTGCAAGAACCCAGCAAAATCTTATTGAAGTTGGTAGTATGGTCATTAAAGTTTGTGAATCTCAAGGCCTTCCTTCTTCATTAGCAAAGCAGAAGAAACTCTTGCGGCAGTCACTTATGGCTGCTGCTGATGTGTCAAGGTGGACATCTGAACAAAACCAGGATCTTGGAAGAATAAATGATCACTTAGACAACTTGTATGCTCAGATTAATCCACTAGAAGAGAAACTTAGCAGATCAAAACAGGCTTGCACTAATCTTGAGAAGCAAATTAAAGACTTAGAAAAGCAACTGTCAGATGAACACAGTAAAGTCCAGCAAAAGGAGGAAGAGTTTAAACAGCAGCTCAACAAAGTTGTTGCAGAGAAAGATCAACTGTTATCTGATGCAGAAAAAATGAACAATGACCTTGTGAAAGGAAAAGATGTGCTTCATGACATGGTAGTTAAATTGGAAGAAAAGAAAAAGAAGTATAAAGAGACTGTTAAAACTCTTGGTAAAGTCAACAACTCAATAATTGATCACTGAAGTTTAGGGAGTTTAAATTCACAATTATGCAATATGCAATTATGCAAGATTATGATTAATTATGATTAATATCAGTGTAATTAATCAATCATTATTTTCAGTTGGCTTTTAAACTTCTAAGTTCACAAGTTTCTGAAAGGTAGAGTATTGAAGTCAGAGGCACTTTGCATGCAGCCTTTTTTCGCAGATGTACACAAACAATGTGTGCTATTATTATGATTTTATGTTTTTATAAATGTGGGATTTGCTGTAATCGTTTTTTGAAAATTAGATTTCTTTGCTTTGCTTTAGGGGAAGAGAACTCCAAACTGTTAACAGAATTAGATAAGGAGTCCAAGGAAGTGGCAAGGCTAACTGTCGTAGAATCTGAAGTTCAACAGTTGAAAGTGGAACTAGATGATTTGCATTTTAAACTGAAGAATACTTCCATTGAACTGGGCAAAACACAAGCCAGGAATAAGACAATGGAAAAACATGAACAAGTAACATTACTGTAATTTTCTGATATCATACCTTATTGCCAGCATAATGCTTAGAAGGTTATCAGTCCTTTTGTGTTGTGTAAAGAACTGTACTAAATGGCGTGCAGCCTTGGAAGTGGGCATTGGGAGGTACTGGGTGTGTTAGGTAGAGGAAGATGCTTCTAAACTCTTACCAGAAACTTGCACCATATATTTGCAAGACAGGGTTAGTGTTTTTACAACACTATTTCCTGAAGGCTAGCTTCCGCAGATAGAATCAAACACCCTATTCACAGCTAAAATTGTTCTTTTTAGAGATTTGTGATTTCCTCTACCCTATTTCAGAACCAACCCAAAATTCAATGCCCTGTTTCAGACCTGATCCTTACATCAATACCCTATTATTTCAGGCCTGCCTTTCACTCAGGTTCCTAGTTCAGATCAATGTTTAAGAAAGCTGTGAAACTGTCAGTACAATATACGATGTTGATGGTCTTAATTGTAATAAAAAAAAGAGACATACGCAGTGCAAGACCAGAGTACACGCTATCTCAGATCAAAACGGCTCCAAAACCATCCCCTTTGTGCTGCACATACCTATATAGCCCATATAAGGGACTATTCCCCCATACTAACCCGGCCTTAACTCAAGGTTTTTTTTTTTTATTTCAGGCTTTGCAAAGCAAACATGACGCACTTCTTAAGAGGGTTGATGAGTTGGACAGTGAATGTGAAGAGTTAAGGGACAGGGTTCTAGAAACAGAAGGAGAGAGAGACGAGCTTCAAGGTGTGGTGGAAAATCTTCATTCTGAAAAGGACAAGCTTTCTGAAGAACTTGATTCTAAACAGGTAAATGGGCCTTGATTGTGTTTGGCTGTGTTTTGTACTTCCGTGAGATGCAATGTTAACATGTAATTACATGATTACAAAATCAAACTTCGTTCCCTACAAACTGAAAGCTTAGAAAAGTCGCCAACTTCCGCCTCTCTCATAATTTTTTCCATAGAATCTTCTTGAAGAACTTAGAAGCGAGAAGGAAAAGCTACTGCGAGAAGTGGAGGAGTTTGAAGCAAAGACGGGAGAACTTGAGCAACAGCTAAAGGAAAGCGAAGAAAAGCTTCAACTTGTGGTTGAGTTTCCGTCTATTGACGCGGCCAAACAACAGAAGACTTCCCAATCCGACAAAGAAGTCATGTTTAATGGCGACGTGCCGTCAGAAGCAGATGTCGCTAAAGACATGGAGCGCCAAGTCATGGCCAACAACATAAGAATTATGACGCTAGAGGAACAAAATGAAAAGCTGAGGACCTCTATCACTTTTCTGATGAATGCCCGTGACAGCATTTCTAAGAAAAAGGTAAGCGAATGAATGTTCTGCACGACGCATGCGTTTACATACAATCCCCTACAGGTAACATTTCTACGTGAAGCTGACTAACTGGATTACTTCCGTCTTCTGTTTTCTGAAACTGGGAAAAACAAAACAAACTGATGATTCCGTGTCTCAAATAACAAAAGCATTCTTGGCAATAGACTAAAAAGCGTTATTGGTTTCCCCACTTTTTTTAATTTTCTAGGTACAGGAACCTGTTGCCTTGTGGAAGTCTTCTAGTGAAGAACGGCTAATCGACGAACAAGAAGATTCACTCCGAAGGTATCAATTTTTATTAATTTGTCCTTTTGTGGTGTTGGAGACCAAGGCACTTCAAACAACACGTTATTGACTTATGGAAATTTTCTTTTAAAAATGTATAGTGTGGAATTTGTCGTTCTAGTCTCAGGACTCACAACTGCTCTTCTCTTCGCCTTGATTGAATGGCTCTGAATATAGAATTACGTGGCGAACCCTTGTAATGAGTTGTTCAGCATTGTCCATTGTGCACACCTTCGTAGATGTACTAGATATGGACTTCACAGTGTCTAGTGTCTGCAAGTAGCTCCTTGATCACGTTAATTAACGGCAAGCATTTCAATTTGCGTGTGGGCGGTTCTTTGAAGTGAAGTTAAATACATTCCCATTTATTGTGATATTTCTAGATACTGAATGTAGGTATCTAACTTGCAGATCCCCCGCACTTGCTGTCTACGAAGAAAACCCCAACGTGACACAGAAAAGGCCTGCGTCTGCAATAAGGGAAGGACAGCGGTCCTACTCAGACAATTACATGTCGAATCAATTACAACCCCGCCCACCAGAGAAACCTAGAGCCCAGTCCGCTAAGACAAGAACAAAGGCAACAACCTCGAGATTGACGGAGAAACGACAGAGTGCCTCGCTGAGTGCAAAACTTGCCGCCAGTGGAAAACACGCCACGAGTATCTTAGGAAGACTAGCGGAAGGAGAACCTCAGAAACACGAATGGGAGCATTCCCCCGCCCCCACCTGGGATGTGACTGCCCGTGACGGGAGGGGTGGGCGTGACTTTGGGGGTGTAAGTCCTACTTCAACACGGTACACCCCTGTGAACGTGTTTGTTTGTACAAGTTGTGATAAGATGTACAACACACAAAAAGACTTGGACATTCATAAATCATTTTGTTATGGCTCGGTCAGTGAAAATTACACGTGACCAAATAGCGCTTAAAGCTTCGATTAAACTGTTATGAGTTTGCGAAGAGCATTGAGAATTTACACAAATTTAGATTGGTATGATGCATTAAATGCTTATGATCTTTGTCACGTAACACTTTATTTTGTTACTAACGAGTGCGTCGTACAGGCACGGCGGTAGCGTAAGTGGGTTGCTGAGGAGTGCAGAAACCTGTTTATACGGAGAAAAGTTGTCCCTGATACTAGGAGGGTCAGCTTACATATTAAAAGAGGCATGCGCACCGTGACCTAATGGCTAATTGTTTTAGTATCACCCAACTAGTCGGACAGAAAAGGCAATAAGAAAGTTAGCAAATACAAGGTGAAGAAATATCTATTTGGGAATAAAACGAAAGAAAGCGTCACGCTCGATTGCGCGAATTTCGCTACTCGAGGACTATTACTAATAGTCCTCTAGTAGCGTAGCCAATTAAAATGCAGGATTTGCATTAGTCCGCTCGTTTTCTCTTAAATGAGTATTTCTTTCTACTCCGCCACGCTGCCTCTGTTTGCTGAATATCGGCTGAATATCGGCGATTGCCATGCAATTCAAGGAACAGAAGCCCACTGACGAGGATGCTAACCTGCTCAAACCAAGCCAGTTCGTCACTAACTGAATTCACTGGCTAAGGAACATTCCCAGTCCTAATCTAGAATCTACATTCTCTATAGCCCTGAAATCGGCAATTTTTTGCCAACAAGCTTGAAGAGCTGACAGTGCAATCTTTAGATCAAACTGTTTTGATGAACAGTGACGTCCATCACATGTGGAATGTGTTGTTTGCAAGACATCAAAACTTCTAACGGCAGCAAAAAAAACAAAAAACAAAACAAAACAAAACAAAACAACGCCGGATTTCAATTCTCTTCAGTACATGTAGTCTAGCCTGACTTGCCAAGCTCAATCTTAGATCAATCCTGAGAAACAAATGGTAAAGCAGCAGGTAATTTTGTCTTCTTTATAGTAAAACCAAGAACAAGACAATGTCCAAAATGGGGGACACTATTACAGAGCTGCGAGATGAGGTGAAACTTTTCAAACAAGCTTTGGATAAAAGATCAGGCAAATCATCTGTTGTTAAAGGGAAAGTTCAAAGTCAGAGTGCAAATAGATCTTCCGTCAAGTTTATTCTTTCACCATCAGAGGAATTATCCCTAGAAAGCTCAACTCCTGCGCAAGATCTTACTCTTGCTGTTGAAGATGTTGCTAATGCCAAGACTTGTCAGGAATCATCAACACAGACATATGACACAGCATTCATACCTTGCGAAGCTTGTGCAAGAGCCCAGCAAAATCTTAGTGAAGTTGTCGATCTATCGAAATAGCTATTTGCCTGAATCTAGCCCATGTTAACTTGGCTGACAATGCACCCACTCTCAGTCGGCCATGAATTTACACAGAATTCTGTCATCTCACATACTGATTCCTTCCGAACTTTGAATTCCAACTAATATAGCTTGATTGTAAAATAATACTTAGCTGATACTTCAATGATCAACTGTTTCATCGAGTCGCAACATGCCAGAAACTGCATCTAGCGTGGCCAGTACAATACATATGTCTTTGGCATTTGAGATCAGTCTGGTTGGCTATCTCTATACAAGGAGTGATAAACACGTAACGAACTCGACGAGGGCGTTCACATCTTAGCGTGAACAGTATCATTCATCTTCCAGCTTCGATGTCTGGAAAACTCTTGCAATGACAGTTTTTTCAGATAAAAAGCAGTCAGAAAGAGCCCTAAGAATGATGTTGTAGAACTGCTGATTTGATTGGTCAGATTCATGGGCTAAGATTTCATTTACTTCATATTCAATGCTGGTTTGAAGTAAAAAAGTCTCCAGTTGATCTGCTCGATCAGAGGTGGGTCTGAAGACAAGTTATAATGCCGCTGGAGTAATAGGGGCTGTGGAGAGCAAGCCAAGCCGGGCAAGCCAGACATAGACACGTAAAGCGATCGATTACAAAGATCAACTGGGAGATTTATTCGGCATCTTTATCGTCCATAACGTCCGTGAACTCCGCGCAAGGAGTCGCGCAAGGACTGGAGTGAGTTCTCCCACAATACATCACTTCAAAATGGCGGCCTAAGTGGAATCTTCCAGAGATGTTGAATGGAGAATTTGTGCTTGTTCGAAGCGACCTAAAAATGAGACTGAAGACTCAGTAACAAAGCGTCGAGAAAATGGAAGTGTAAGTATAAAAAATTTTTATTGTATGATCCAGTGACATAACCGGCGTAACTATGAGCGATATGTACGCAACCAGTCTTTACATATAGTAAGCTTATATCCCTTACTATTATTGAGAACTAACCACTGTCGAGGTAGTGTTACTTAGGCTAACTGCAGAATTGCCAACCAAAAAAATAAAACAAAAACAATCGAAATCTGCGGGACTGCCAATTTTTCGTGAGGGTACCTAAACCTCCTGACGACCCCTTATGAAGTAGATTGATGTTGTCCGTCCGTCATGTCGCATCTTTCAAACAATCTACTCAGTGTTTAAAAATATTACCCATGTAAGATTGCTCGAAATGTCGTGGAAATTAATGATGCTGGGCTTACAGATTGAAACTTATACAAATATTTTTTTTATTTTAATTTACAGTATCAATGAGAAGGCTGCCATGCTGAGTAATTATGAGGTAAAATTGGCATGGGTAAAATTAAGGCGATTCCTTGAAATTGTATTGTACATTCAAGCTGTGCACAATTTTTGTGTAATTAGAACCCAGGGTGAACTCAGTGTTGGTTATGCTGAAGATCTTTGGCGTGGCCTAAAAATTTAGGAAGTCTTACGGAATGCACCCTGGATTACAGTGTGCTCACTGGCATGTACATAAGATATGATACACAAAATCAAGAGCTTTCATTGACAAGCCAAGCTTGACAGCAAAATTAAGGCTCATTTTCTCTTAAATGAGTATTTCTTTCAAAAACTTTGCTTCCAGCAACCGCAAAATGTAATGTAAACCAACAAAAGGACACACGTGATTAGGCATAAATTGGGTACGATAGGCCCTTCATATCTCTTTTTTCAAGCATGGTGACCTATCTTTTTTGTGTTTTTTGGAACAGTGCTTGGTAGGGGATATTCAGGGAAAGTTTCAAAAAATTGTTCCACAACTTTTATTTAATTACCTTTTGAAATAGATTACCTTGTGTACCAGAGACTTAATGCAATGTGTTAGAATGCCCTACCACTAAGCCTGCTCATTAATGTTTTGTTTTTAAAATTTTGCAGGTGTTTCAGTTGCTCCAAGAGACAGTCAACCAAAATAAAGGAGACAAGTCAAAGAAACGACAGAAACACCTTGTCAACCTGTCAACAATTTGTTATGAGGCTAGCACAAAAACATTTTGAATAGGGCCTCTTTAAATTTGACTCAGACTAACTTATGTTCTTTAAGTTCTGATTGAGGTATTATGTTCCTTTCATAGGCTCAAAAACATCTAGAGAAAACTCCTTGTAAAAGCCAGGTGAGACAAAGCACAGTGGAACCCTATTAAGCTGTCAGTTTGGCCAACAGAGAACCATCACTATACTGGAAACAGAATAGAGTGGCTTTTGGTTTAGGAGTGTATCCATGGCAGGAGTGCATGTTGGCGTACGGTCTATTTTTTGAATTGGGGAGCTTATAAACACACATTCATAGGGGGTCACTAATTAGGAACAAAGTGCTTATTCAGTGGGTCTCACTGAAAAGAAAATAACATGTAAGACATCAGGTTCTTGAATAATTTTGTTATGAGCTTTATCTTGATAGACTGGCCTGCCTAGACTAGCACTAGCTATCTGCAGGCCAGTCCAACTGTAAAATGTAACTTGAGAAATAAAAATGATTGATTGATTGATTGATTGATTAGATAATGTTGACCTCATAATAGGTCCAGAATGCATACCTTCATCTAATTTATATTAATAATGTTTCTTGTGGAGATTGGGATTTCTATTGTCTTGAGTTGTATTTTGGGAAGTTTCAGCATCATTATTTGACTGAAATAAAAATAAATAATAAAATAGATGTTGAAGTAGTGTTACTATTTAAGGCCTTGTAATAGAAAGAAATATATTTTTTTCTGCATTATTGTTTAAATGTAGTTTGTGACCTGTTGATATTCTTTGTCAGAGTCCTGAGATAATTGAAGAATTCCTCAAAGCTATACAACCATTTAACTTGACAAGGTTTGCATCTACCAGTTTATAAAATGAAAGAATTGTCAATTTGTGTTCATGCATCCTTGTTATAATTCTGTTTTGAGGTTTATATTATTATCAATTTTTTTAACAGAGCGGAGAAGCTTCAACTTTTGAACCTGAGACCAACAACACCAGTTGAAATTCAACTGGTAAGTTTTACCCAACTGATTCTTTATAGTCCTTCTGATTCCTTTGCACTATTTTTTGGCTGTTCGGTTATACCTTGTACAGTCATTATTTTTCCAATCCTATAGGTTATGGCAAGCAATTAGATCAACAACTTGATTTTAGTCTTGTTTATATCACAATGATCCTTTGTTTTATTTTTTTTGTGAAAGTACTCAGCCGTTAAATTACCTGTATAATTTGTTTGTCTTATCGTTGTTGTTTTTTTTTTCAATTTTGTAATTAGATCATCGAAGACAGCGAGGAGCGTCTGAAAACCGACCAAGAAATCGAAGAACTTTTGAATGTGATTGCTACGAAACTTCCTGACATTCATGAAGAAACAGTGTCTGAAGAAAAGCAAGAAGACGAAGAAGAAATGGCGTCGTAGACAGACAAAATGGACTCAAGAGTTCTGTAACACTCCAATCGATCACGACGAAGATATTAAAATGTACTCCCCAAATTTCGGTTTTTGTTTTAAACTAATTTATGGCGATGATTTGGTTTTTATTGAAAAGGGGGGGGGGGGGGGGGGGAGCGGTAGGAAATGAACAATCCCAACAATACTCTTGTGGAAACTGAAGCTGTTCGAAATTGTCATGTGATTGTATTAAACCCCCGTTACCTTCGGTTCGAATTGACTTCAATTGGGCTTAGTAATCACGCACAGTGGAACTCATCAAAAGAGATTTGCGAATTCAATATAAAGCAAAATAAAGTAAAATAAAATAGGATATAAAAGACATGAGAACTAACTGGAAAAAAAGGAGGGGAAAAAAAATTAGTGGCAGCGGTGGGATTCGAACCCACGCCATCGAAATGACTGGTGCCTAAAACCAGCGCCTTAGACCACTCGGCCACGCTACCATCTACCGATTTAAAGGGCGAAATTAAATTATTTAAATAAAGTTTGTGTTTACAGACGACTTGGTTAGACTGAACGGACTTAAAGTTTTCAATATTTTGTTGAAATCGCAAGGAAGAAACGCATTTAAGTAGTATTAAGTAGTATTTTTACTTTAAAACGTCTTTCTTATTTGCACTTTTTTTAATGAACGAAAATCAACTTCCGGCGTTTGTTGCTTTTCTAGCTTCAGGAATTCTTCATCCTTTGTTGCTGTTTTAACCGTTGTGAAAGTCTGCTCAGTCGTTTCAGGTATATGGTGTAAACTAGAGCAGACAATTTCTTTTTCCCGGCTTTCGAATACTCCAGTCGAAAATGAAGATAGCAAAGCCAGTAAATTGGAAAAGCGGACACGCGGTTGTATCTGTAGAATAGGTGAAAAAAATTTTCAGTTTCGGCTGTAGGACGTTTCAAGTTTCCTAGCAGTCGTTGTTTTGACTTTTCCTCGCTCTCACTAACTGCTCCTGGGTCCTCGCATTCTCGTAGCCTGCAGAACAGGCGGGAGAGTGAAACGTTATACATGAGCGTTCGTGTATCGCGTTTTGCTCTCTGTCCCGCTAATCCGCCTGTTCTGCAGGCTAGATGGAGGGTTTAGATGGAGTCTCCGCAACCTGCGATCAGGCGTTTTTTCAAATGTAGCGAAGGAGGGTATGATTGTAGGTTAGGGTTCCGAGGTTAGCACAACTCTTGCATAACTGGCTCAGTAGGAGAAATTGTACAATGTCCGGATCATTCGCTATGTTTGTAGCTCGGGTACCGTCAAATCCCGTTTCACACCGCAGGGCCCATACTGACGGAAAATGCCGGTATTGATTAGGTATTCACAAGGCGGGTTGGACAGTACAATTTTAAAAAGTGATATTTTTTTATTTGCTTTATGGAATCTACACGAGATCTTGATGTGGAAATCGAAAAAAAAAAAAAAGAAGAAACAAACAAACAAACAAACACGGATATCGTTTTTTTTTCATCGCGTTTTAACCATCTGGAAACGCTAAATTTGACTTCCGGATGGGTCAGAAACCGCCTGCTGTTCGGACCAGGAACTAGTCATGCTGACGTCTGAAGAACGTAGATCGACATATTTTTCAAACCAAACAAATAGAAACGAAAAAAATACGTGAAATGTAATAGGAATATCGCGATCAAGTGTAATTCCAATTTTGGTTCAAAATTGTGAACATTTTCGAAAGATTTGTAGATCTGCGTTCTTGTTTTGACGTCATCCCGAGTCCTCAACCGCCACCCCCCTCGAGGTTTTTGACCCAACCGGAAAAAAAGTATTTCTCGTTTTCAGATGGCTAAAACGCGGTGAAAAAACGATATCAATTTGTTCTTGTTTTTTTGTCGTTGTTTTCGATTTCCATACCACGATCTCGTGTCGATTCCACCAAGCAAATTAAAAAAAAAAATTGCAGATCCTGATATCCTGGAAGGTGGAGTAGGCAGGGGCTGAACACTGAGAGGGAATACTTAGTCTCTACAAACCCCCATGATCCCTTTAGTAAATCCGCTACTGCAAGGACTGTTTTACCCTCATCCTTCCAGCACTACACGAATCAAAGTTGAAATATATTTTTTATTATCTTTAAAATAAACGCTTGCCTCACTTTGATTAAAACCAAGTTCACTGTGAAAATCACACATTACAGCCAAGACTTTACTGAGCATTGTTTTCTTTACAAACAGCCTTCTTCCATTTTTAACACAAAGTTGCCGTATTTATACGATTAAGCACCCAGGGTGCTTATTTAATTTTTGGACTTTCAGGGTGGGCGCTCATTCAAGGTGGGCGCTTATTTGAGGCTGGGCGCTTATTAAATTCTCACCATTTTCAGTAAGTAAAAAGTATATTTTGTAACAAAACAATAAATAAGAACAAAACATGACAAAATATTAAAGCATATAAATTGTAACTGTTCATTGTTCAGTTTATGCCCAGGACTAACAATTCATTGTTCAGTCTTCCAGAAGTCTCTTTAGCTATAATTCTCAATCAACACCATAAAATTTTCAGACAATGAAACTAGAGATTGTACGCCATTAAAGAACTAACGTAATAATCAATATCCGTATTCCTCTTGTGCACTTTATTATTTGGGGGGGGGGGGGGTTGGGGTGGACGCTTATTCGAGGTTGGGTGCTTGAGAAGTACTTTTTGGGGGTGGGCACTTATTTAAGGCTGGGCGCTTATTAACTTTTTCTACCTTCAGGGTGGGCGCTTATTCGAGGTGGGTGCTTATTAGAGGTGGGCGCTTATTCGAGGTTGGGCACTTAATCGAATAAATACGGTATCTTATTTAATAAACGTGTGGATAACATTTTATAAATGTTAAATACAACATTTTGGCGCTAGTTATCAAAATAATTTTCAACATCTAAACCTTGACTCTCCTGGATTTTTACCACTTGAACCATAATGATACTCAGCCAATTAGACGAGCAGAAATATATTTTGTAACGTTTCGCTAATGACATTGGAGTATGTTTGTCATGTACAATTCTTGTTGACTGTAGAAGTACTTTAGGCGTGCTTGCAGGTATGATGAATCCCTAGGGGCTATTAGGTTATTTAAGATTTTGTAAGTTATGCAAGAGCCACTCGAAGGCATCTCTTTCAACTTTGCTTTATGGTTTATTCATTGCTGTAATTTCTTTATGGTGATGTAAATGCTCGCTGTATCAATAAACGAGATGCCCGCCCCTGATGCTGTGTTTGTGTTTATTAAGATTAGTTACAAAATATTTTATAATCGTTTCAGGGTGATTAAAGTATAAAATAACTTTTCACCCTGTCTTCTTATCAAGCATTAACTACATTAAATTCCTAATTCTCTCTGATTGAAAAGTATAGATCTATTTTTAACTCGCCCCAGTTGTTCAAAGGGTAAATCACCATCCAGGGACTGCAGTGGGGAAGGGGTTACTAGAGTTACAGCCCTGGCACTCTGCTTGGGTTGATCCTTTAGGGCTCCAGATGACATGGATAATGTATGATAAATGGAGCCACAGTGACCCAAAATGCTTGTTTGTCTTGGCCAGATTTTGTAGCCCTACCACTATGAAAAGGTCTCAGTGGTCCCTACTATCCAGTGGATGAAGGTTCATCTAGTCGATAGCACTATCCACCCTTTGAACAATTGAGGGCAGGTACATAAATATTTCATTGAATACCAACAAATAAAGCCCCCCTAAAAGCACATAATCATTGAATTGTGTAAAAATATGCCCTCGGTTTAACAAAGAAATAAACAACTTAGATTTACTTGAAAACCCGGCAGCAATAACCACAAAGTGGCAATTTTTACACACTTTATAACTGTCCATTCAAGTGTTTGTTTATTTAGTGTATGTGGAAGTAAGAAAAAGGAAGAAATATTAGCTTTTGTAGGGTTATTACAAACTCTTGAAGTAGGTGGCTGTTATGGTGGAGTAGGAGGTGGATTTTGTCATCTTTCTTTTAAAGAATCACATGAACATCCCAGCAGAGTAGCTGGCCGGGATCACAAGGTACTTGGTGGTTTTCACTGCAGCTAGCTTGCTTTAACCACCCCACTTTCATAGTGATAGAAGATTCAAGTGAGAACAACAGCATCCTCCGGCTCTATTAAAACTCACTTATGTATGTAACATAGTGATGGTACAAATTATGTGCATGTTCTCCATATTTTGTTCTCATGTTCTATATGTCATTAGCATAAATCTAATAGTGTTCTCTTACGAATGCTGTTCTCTTATAATATTTGGCTATGCTGGTCACTAACTATTCTGCTGTAGATAGTGAGTAGCCTAGCAGTGTGCGGTTGTTGACAAAATGCTGGTTGCTTCTTTGCATTTTTGAAGTGTCTGTTAAGGAGATTTTGTTTAAGTTTTAAACGACTAGTAGATTTACACTAAAACAATGTTAATAGATTGTATTTACTCATGATTTCTATGCATGATAGAAATCTCGAGCTCATAAATCTAAGTGTTAATTAGTTGTTTCCCAGTAAGTTTAGTGGTCTCTCACTGAAAATCATAGAGGATCTGTGTTCAAAATGATGTCCACAAAATTTACACAGTGAAGAGTTGGACCAATTATTATGTTTCAACAATACATATCAGCTGCATAACATTACCTTATAAAATTCAATTTTGTAACAAATTATTACATGGTCAGTAACAAATTTATTGTTACAGTGTGATTCCTCCAGCCTTGGGTGCTAACAATAGATTTCCATCAATTTATCCCTCTAAGAAAGCCATGCACTACAGAACTAATAAATCCAAGACCATTATATCCTTTTAACATTCATACAGTTGGTCAAATTACAAAGAATTTAATTGGCTGGCATCATTGGAAAACTTGCACTGCAACTTCACAATAACAACAACAAAAACAACAACTAGAAATATTAACATCGTTGTCACAAAACTACAATATAATGCACCTACAATGTATTTGATTCCTGTAGCACAACAATAGAAATCAAACTACACACCACTATCAGCAATAACTGATTATGTACAACAGTTTGTAAATTATTTACAATAATATTGCCGGATAATGATTTACCAATAACAGCGCTCACTATTGATGTCAGCATGTGGTATGCATTAAACTAGCTTTACCCTATTGTATGGTATATTGTACTCTACATCAACTTTATAAAACAGCAGAATATCGGACAGTTTTACCTTATGACCCATCTTGGGATACAACCCTCTAAATACCAGCATGCTGCTTTTTAGGTTGTGGCTGTCAAATTCTCTTCCCTGAAACTGCATGTCTTCATTTAATCAATCTAAAAGGATGCTGAATAGTTCATAATTTCTTTGTGTTCGGCCACGAACGAATGTGGACAATTTTGCAATTTGAACACAAAAACCCCTCCCAAATTCTAGACAACCATTCTGCTCCCCTTTGCTGTTAAGACATGAAAGAGAAATTCTTTCCTTGAATACAAAGCATGCTCCAGAAAATATCACCTGGTATGACCACTTGCAAGGGATAAATTTCCAAGCAAAGAATCTTGAAGTAACCACTTTGTCTGTTTTCTTTCCACCCTGCAGAACTGCCCCTGTGCGTGGGCAAACATCATTTTGTTTGCTATCTTGTAGGTTCAGAATGGTCTTGCGGGGGATTCATGTGAAGATCCAGCCATTAAATTTGCAGCATTCAAAGATTGCACTTGTTGCACTGGAATGCAGCATCTGGTCCAGTGCTTGAGGGTTAACATGAAATCACACTGTGACTTCTCGGCTACCGCTTATCATCCTTCCATTTCTACTTGACTTCACATATGTAGCAGATACACGAGGACCTGTGTTAACAGCAGCCGCAAATGAATCTGGTCGCAGTGACCTGCCATCCTGCTCTCTTGTTTGCTGGCTATTCTTGCCACTGCTGTTCTTGATTCCATCCTGAAAATGAAAGTTTTCAACTATTGTTTTACATCTTGTTGAGCACAAATTACACGATGTTTATGAGTGCTAATTGATAGAGAATATGGCTGAAGTGCTGGTCACCACCATTTATTCAGAATCCTACAGGTTTTATATGCCACTGTGGATGAAACTTGAAGAATAGAAATACACCAATGATAACACAGCTGTCTGAACTGTAAGACTAAAAATAGTACTGTGCTGATGAAACAAGAAACTCAAACACACAAAGGCAGTGCTGAGCACCATATTGTGTAGGTACCCTTACTATAGGGCCAGACATTGCAGGGATCCTGGTTTTTTGAGACAAAGTGACCTGACCATAAACTGAAGTTCTCTGTAAGGTGAGGCTCAACTTATTATGTTTGAAAACAGAACCAAAGTCACAACTGTAAACAATATTGACCTGAGAATGCTGGTTAGTGTGGTTAGATGCCACCTCAACTTTAACTTCTGATAATTCAGTGCCATCTGTTTGGTTTTTAGCTTCCTTTTCTTTATCCTTCCTTTTATCTTTTTTTGTGTCTTGCTTGGTAACTTGCCTTGCTAAACTTTCCATGTAGCCCACATACCTAAATAAAAAGGCACATCAAAATAAGTGACAAATTTGTTACAATCTCTCTACAGTCAAACCTCTCACATATTCTCAATCCTGGGACCTTGCATAGGTGTCTGATAACATATCATTTAGTCAATGATTACTTGAAATTACATTGATCAACAATTATCAGGGCTAAGAAAGTTAAACAAATGCTTACTTGGCGTACTGTGAGGAACAAAGTGTGCCGACACAGTTTTTCTTGCAGCCTTGGTCAAAAGGATTATGCCCACTACGAAACTTCCCTGTCACCTGCAGCATAAAATGTCAAAATTATGGAGGAGTACAAACAATTTTTTATCTGGAAAATTTGAGCATTGAAAGTTTTTCGGATTTATTTCATCATACTCCAACTAACAGTCTGCCTCTGGGTCTCTGAGGATGGTTGAAGGCCAGTTGGTTGGCCATCTGTTTCCGGTGTAATGCTGAATCAAAACCTTCTTCAATTTAAAAGACTGACTCAGAGTAAACTTAGTTTAAAATACATTGTTTTCTAGTCAAAAGTGACAACAAATATCGTTAAACCTCATAGTTTGTTGTTCCACTTCAGATTATGTGATGGTTTTTGACATTTTCTTTCTAATTTAATCCTTTTCACGTGCACACAAATGTAATATTTATCTTTTCAAGGATAATCTTAAAAAGAAACAACCCTCAAGGGAAAATCAAATCAGTGATCTTAATTGGACAGTTCAACATCTTTTAAGCTAAAGCGGTCTATTTCAAAAATGTAATTCTGCTGTAACATTCTCAAACTAATTAATCATTAATCAAGTTTAAACACAGGAAATCATGACTGCATTTGGATCTTAATTAGCAGAGATTTTTAAGATTTCATTTCTCCGTTTTTAACCTTAGTTTTAGTTCGATTGAGAAGATCTATCAAACACTGGAGAGAGTGTTTCTTCACTTTTCCAATCACCTTGAAGTTCATCAAAAACACTTCAATATGCATCATATTTTCTACCTTCTTCTTGGTGTTTGGAAATGTGATGACACACTGTTGGTTGTATTTGATAAATTAATTACAGTACAATTTAAATATTTGAAATACTTTGTGAGTGAGCACCTGCTCATTTGTTGTGCGTCCCATGGCAACAAGGCCAATGTGGAAGACTGTTAATCCGATAACAGGAATTGATGTCAATCCACAAACCACCATGATAGCTATTCTGATTACCCAGTTAAGGTAAATAAATGAACTTGTATAATGATCATGATTTGAATTTGTAATAAGTTGCACTTATCTAGGATACACAACCATTTTCACCACTTTCTTATAATACAGGCCTGCCATTAAGTTATGATTCACATGTAGCCATGTCCTTCATACCCATTACAAACTTGTTACTTTATGCTAGAATTGTACGAAAGTTGACCTGTAACATCAAAGTCCTATCAAGCATGCTCAGCCATAACAGTGCTATGGGTTACGACCCTTACTGACAACCCTGTAATAAGTTTTGTTCAACCTTCCAGGTAACAATGTTTCTGAATGTTGTAGCTCATTAGAAACCCTTAATTCCTACCCCAAAATCTAAATTATTATTAGGTTACTCTGTTTCCATGGAAAAGGATACGGAACAGCTACCTCTGCGAGCTCACCCATTTTTTCAAGAACAAACATCAACGAGAATATAAACACTGAAATAATGTGAATTGATAAAGAAAACACAAAGAAAAAGAAATATCTATAGTTTCTCTTGCCAATGCAGTTGTCTACCCAAGGACAGTGATGATCAAAATTCTGAAAAGAAAAAGTAAATCAATAAACATTACATTATAATTAGCCTAATAGAGAGTTGTTTTGCCTCCACAACTGTGGAGGTGTGGTGGCATCATAGTTAGTGCCCTCATCTGTGGATCAAGTGGTCGGGATTCAAACCCTGGCAGGGGACATTGTGTTGTGTTCTTGGGCAAGACACCTTTATTACTCTCACAGTGCCTCTCTCCACCCAGGTGTATAAATGGGTAATGGCGAATTTAACACTAGAGGGTAGCCTTTCCATTGTCTAGCATCCCATCCAGGAGGGAGTAGAAATACTCCTAGTCACTTCATGTTACAGAAATTGAGATAAGCTCTGGCCTGATGGGCGACTTGGCTCACGTGGAGACTTAACGCTTTTACACAGGCATTTTAAGTAACCAGAGATATTCACAGGAGCAAGGGTGTGGTCAATTTGGCTGACTCAGTTTTAAACAGGTGCAATTAAGAGAGAAATACATGTTATCCTTGAACTACTTGCTTACTCAGCCAGAGCATAGCCTGGTTTCTGTAGCAGGAAGCAACTTGGAGCTACTCCCCCGGGAGCAGTGACATGAGTAAGACAGTGTCTTACCCAAGAACAAAACACAATAATTACCGTTAATTACCCCAGCCGCTAATCAAACCCAGATGTAAAGTCTGCATACAAGCCAAGTGGCCCATCAGGCCAGAGCTTACTACCGAAACAGGTAGAGTGTTTTTTTGGAGACGTGCAAAACAGTTGCCGTTAGCGACAAACAAGAACGTTTTGGGTCACGTGGCTTGAAGCTGTCAAATGAAAAGTCAAACGCACGTGAGCACATTCCTTCGCGCGGTCTGTGGCTCAGTTCTTCCAGCCTGAGTTTGTCCCATGCGCTTCTTCTCATGATCAGTCGTCGATCTTTCGCTCTGATTGTTACTTAGTAGTGCAACATGATACAGATAAAAGTTTTTTATAACATTTCTGTTCCCAAAGATCGATGTGAAGTGATAACAACAGACGAGAATGAGGTGGCGACTTGTGATGATCTTATGCAAATCGTACAGGATAAATTAGAGTGTGTAGGAACGTGAAGGAATGCGATCATGTGCGCTTACCTATT
This sequence comes from Orbicella franksi, assembly GCF_964199315.1. Lineage (NCBI taxonomy): Eukaryota > Metazoa > Cnidaria > Anthozoa > Scleractinia > Merulinidae > Orbicella > Orbicella franksi. The sequence continues at coordinate 2,336,400 of NC_138156.1, read as the reverse complement.
TGGCGTCAGTTTTAGACCACGCGGGCTTAACTCAATTACATTTCTTAACAACGGCAACTGCTTCGTGCGTCTCTGAATAAACAGTCTACCTGTTTCGGTAGTATCTCAATTTCTGTAGCGTGAAGTGACTAGGAGTATTTCTACTCCCCCTGGATGGGATGCTAGTCCATTGCAGGGTTACACCCAGCATTAAGTTCACTGATACCCATTTATACACCTGGGTGGAGAGAGGCACTGTGAGAGAAAAGTGTCTTGCCCAAGAACACAACACAATGTCCCTGGCCAGGGTGCGAACCCAGCCTGCTCGATCTGGAGTAGAGCGCACTAACCATGAGATGCTTGCTAATAAAGATCAGAATTGCAATAAAAAACACTCACACAACAAAGTAAGTAACTGACCTCAATACAATTGTTACATATGCTACAATGTGAACAGCGTGGTGGCCTGTAAAACTTGCAAGTATCACACCACTTCATACGGACTGTAATTCCATTTATGTCAACATTCTTGTACAAGGGAACTCTGAAGTCATCTTCTTGGTCAGTCAATGATTGTTCTACAGAACAAAAGCACAAAATTTTACAGAATTAAACAAAAATGAAGGACACATGCACTTGAGCTGTTTCAGTAAGAACTCTTTCTGGTAACAAAAAAATCACCTTGTTCTCATCATTTTGTGAATAAAAGATTTAGAGAAGATAAAGCAACTAGTTCCACTAAAAACTAATAGTAAACATGTATAAGGAATGTGAAATAGGAATGCCACAAGCAAAACAACAGGTCAAAAACCCAAAAACGAATCAAATTAAGGCATGATCTGCAAATACATGTAACAAATAACCATAATTTAATAAAAAGAACTGTGATGGTTTATTTCTCTACAGAAGCATAACATCTGCACACCAATATTTGAACACACTACTGCAGTTCCATACATGTATCTTTTTGTCCTGACTCATGAAAGCTTTTCATTCTTCCCACACCACCTGCCAGGCCTACCAAGCTATCATAGTAGTTTCAGATGTGATTTAATTGAAAAGGGGTCAAAAACCCTAAATTTGCTTATTCGGAGGTCAGATTAATTATTGTCTCTGGCTTTTAAGTATCCATAAGAAAACAAATAGGGTTTTAATATGTTACAGACATAACATAATTTGTTGACAGATACTTCACATGTATTGAGCAAATCAACCTGATATGGGCACTGTAATTGACCCTTTTGTCGCAACTGACAACATTCAATTTTCAAACATGTTGTTTAGTCACGTTTGAGAGAACTACGATCTGAACACATGTTTCAAAACATAATCAGACTCTTAATTCTCAATACCGGCTTGTTTCAATCTGCTATAAGGATCTAAAGAGAACTTGGGAATTTATTGCCGATTAAAATAATCAAGCCCCTCAGTGCCCACGGTGACGTATATGTGGCTTGAAAATGTTGATATAAGTTTAATACATTTGACATGTTTTTCGTATTTTGATATGTTCAGTTTTCAAATATTAATTCTAAGCCAATGTTATTTTATCATTCGCCATGACGACGAGCTTTGGCAAACAAATTTTTCTCCTAAGAGATGTACAGGAAGGAAAGCGAAAATAAGTTAATACAATGCAAAAAGAAACAGCTGCAGAAGGTTCTCCTCCTCGATACAAAGACTAACTCACACAAAATGTTTGCCAGCGTAGTTCACTTTCAAACACTGATCCTAAACTAACGTTGCAAAAAGGTGTCGTTCACAAGCAAGGGTAAATAAATAATAATTATTGTGATCTACAGCAGTTGTCTAAAATGATGTCTGCTCCAGCTTGGAAATGTAATTAAGATAGGCTTAAGAAGCTTGACAAAAAAATCCCTACCTCTCGGAATTACGCCTGGATCCTTCACCGAAGCATTGGCAAAACTGGCTAACACTATCAAAGTAACGATTCCATCGTAGATGGGGATGGCAACAGAATATTCCTTTGTCAAATGCGGGCATCTGAAAATATGAAAGAAATGAGTAATGATCGGTGAAATCCTGCAAGTCTCTTCGCGTGGACATGATTCACAGGCGCTTAAAGCACGAAAACACTCCACAGCTTACACGAATACGAAAAACAGCGTTGTAGTTCCAATGAGGAGTACTGCTGCACATATAATAGGCACTTGTTGCGAAGAAAACTTCTCACAAGGCCGAGAGCGGGACATCTTTTTCTGTTCCCTTTTCCCGGCCTGATCGATATATCTTTTCCATGAAATACCAAGCCAATTAGGGAGCATGCGTCGAATCCCAATAATCGGTCAGCAGTTTTCAACGCAATGTAGCAGCGTTTAAGAAATGTTCCGTTCTGATTTAGACTGATTCATGTTTATTTTAAAGCGTTTTTTTTGTAAAGAACGAATCTATTTGATATGACTCCAGATGGTGAAAATGAAGAGCTACAGCTTTTCCGCCAAAAATGGAAAGAAGAACTGAGAAAGGGTATTTCGGATGGAATAAAAGCAAATTGTCCAAGTGACGAGGAAAAAAAGAGAAGATGGCTAACCGGCAGGAAAAGGAACTTGTCTGGTGCATTCCATTGTTTTGGAGAGGAAATGCGTCAGTTACGAGATGAAATGGATCCTTTGGATTGTTTGAAGTCGAGTGACAAGTCTCAACAGATGCCGGAAGACAAATCCGTCGGGCCATTTGTCAAGGAGAATAATGGAATCGTGCTGCTGAATTTACCTGAACCAATAACTAGAGAGGCTTGTAACAGTACCTGTAACAGTGACTGTAAAATTCAGCAGTCAAAGACAGCGATTTGTCCTAAAATAAGAAAAAAGAGCCTTTTAGATCAGCTGATTGAGGACATAAATGAAATTACAAGTATTCCATTTTTTGACTTAAGTTTGCCCAAGGAAGTGGGAATACAGATTTTTAATCACCTTGGGGTCAAAGAATTGTGTGCTTGTGCCCAGGTGAGCAAGTCCTGGAAAATTCTGTCAGAAGATGAACTGATATGGTATCGTGTAGGATGTAAGTTAGGGTATGTTCAAGAGAGAGACTGTGCTGCAATAGACAGAGCAAACTGGAAAGCCTTTGTTCGTGAAAGCTTTTTGGAGGAAAGGGAATTAAGAAAGAATTGGAAGGAAAGAATGTGCAGATTATGTAGCCTGGAATTTGAAAGAGGTGAAACAGCTGTCAGTACCATATTTTGAGTCACATCTCATATAGTGTTACTCTTTGTCTTCAAGTTTCCCCTAATAGATATGATATGTTCTGTGTTCAGGAAATAGGATACATTAACTACTTGTTAACATCATGTGAGACACCCCAGATGTCATGGCTCGGATCCCTATGGATGGATGGAATTTTTCCCAGAGCAGGGAGGGATCCAGGATTTTTCAAAGGGAGGTGGCTGGTACATCTGTACCTTGGGGTTGGTACATCCGTATCAATGGGGCATGCCTCCAAAATGTCTCAGTTTGAGAATTGGATCCTTTTTGAAAACTGTTTCACCAAAAATATTACCAATGCCACAATGTGAAAATTACAATGAGGTACCTGTCCAGAGCATGTGCCTTTATTTCTGCAATAATGTTCAAAACCTTTTTCATTTTTTTTGTTTTGATTCTCCATGGAGGTAGCTCCCCTGAATCCACCCTTGCTGAGGACATCTATTTTAACCAACTATTCCAGACTATTTGTTTAGTTTTAATCAATTTTAACTGTTGTACATATTTGGCTTGATATGGAATACATGAAACAAACTAGACAGTGGAGCAGCAAGGGATATTCCTAACCAGTTAAAGACCAGAATCAAGTTGCAGAGATTCTGAATAGTCATTTTAAAAATGTAACAGAAAGTCTGGACATCCAACAGCACACTTCTTTTGAAAATCAACCACACTTATCAAATATTCCAAGGAACTGGAATCAAGGTGAACAGTTTGAGTTCAATTTAATTAATCATGAGTTAGTCAAGACTGTTATACAGAGAATGAAAGCAAACAAAGCAACTGGCCATGACCACATACCACCACGTGCACTCAAGACGTCCATTCCATCAATTACACGACCTCTTAGTCATCTAATTAACACTATCATTACTTTGAGAGTTGTCCCTGACTCCTGGAAATGAGGAGAGATCGTACCACATCATGAAAAGGAGTCACAATTAGAGAAAGAGAATTTCCAACCGGTCACAGTTCTTCCAGAAATGTCCAGGATCTTTGAACATCTTATTCATCAACAATTGACAGTTCCTTTAGAGAAGATTCTTCATAATTCTATGTTTAGATACAGAAAATATCATGGGTGCCCGACGGCACTCCTTGCACTCACTGAACAGTGGAAGGAAGATCTTGATAATCATAACATAATCGGCACAGTAGCCATTGATTTAAGTAAGGCCTTTGACTGTCTATCATGACTTAAATCTAGAAAAACTTAAATTCTATGGCTTAGGTGATCATGCGCTAACTTTAATGCAAAGCTATCTCTCCTCTCGCCATCAAAGAGTGAAGCTCGGTACCGCCTTCTCCATGTGGGAAGGGGTGTTAAGAGGAGTCCCTCAAAGCTCTGTCTTGGGACCTACATTGTTTAATATTTTTATAAATGACTTGGCGTATGCAATGACACAATGCAGGATTATCAATTATGCGGATGATAAAAATATCCATTGTTCCAACAAGAACATACGCGCTGTTGAAGACAACCTTAATAGTGATCTTGAGAATGCAACTACATGGTTTATTCAAAATGGCGTGAAACCATATCGGGAAAAGTACCAGGCTATGGTCCTTGGCAGAACACAAGAACAGCTACTCCTTAAATCGGGTAATATTGATATTAGGACCACAGAAAAGACTAACCTCTTGGGGGTTGTACTTGACAATAAGCTAAAATTTGACGATCATGTATCGAGTATTTGCCACAAAGTGAGTGCTCAAATAAACGCCCTCAATAGACTGAAAAATATTTTACCACTTAAAACCAAGGAATCGTTATATCGTTCGTTCATACTACCAAATTTTTATTACTGCAGCCAAGTTTGGCACCATTGTGGAAAAAGAAACACTGCAAAAATCGAAAAAGTCAACGAAAGGGCGTTGAGATATGTCTATAATGATAAACATGCATCCTATCAGCATCTCTTGGACAGGATAAGACTACTCTCCATGGAATCTTGAAGAATTCAAGACATGTTATTGACAATACATAATAGCATATCGAACAAAGCACCATGAGCAATTAGGAACCTTATTAATTTACACTCATTAATGTACAATCTCGGGCGCCAAGAATATGTTTTATCTTTACCTAAAGTTAACACTGCGAAATATGGACTTAAGTCATGGAGATATTTTGCAGCCAAGAAATGGAATGAACTATCAAATGACATTAGAATAAAAGTAGGCACCAATGAAATAGTAAACAGAATTAGATCACTAAATTTCGGGGATTAGTAAATTTGTGACATTAGTTTTAATAGTATTTTGGCTGCGGCGGTAATATTGTAATAATAGCTTTGAATAGTTTTAATCAGTATTTAATTTGTGATTTTTACTTGATGAATTGTGATATTAGCGTTGTTTAGTTGTTAGGTTCTCATTAGTTTTTAGGTGGAATACCTGTAGACTAGCTCTCAAGCTAAGCGTATATCCACGTTAAATAAAGCATTCATTCAATTCAAGTTGCAATCAGCCACATTTCTGATTAAGACTGGTATTGGGTAATTTTTGTCCAGCTACATAGTACATGGATGGATTCTTGTTGTAGTGGTTGTCATGTGTCTCTATAATTTTTCTAAAAAATTAAAACTTTATTTGCTGTCAGAACAACACTTTGAACCTTGTCCTAAAATCTACTTTCTACATTTACTTAATATTTATTAGTTTTTTAGTTCGGTTCTCCTTGATTTATTCAGAAGTAACTTAACATAACTCGAAGCTAACTAAAAAACTTTCCAGTTATTTAGCCTCCAGGCTCAATATTTGTACTTTTTTTAGTATGTGTGTGTGTTAGTTATGTATGTATGATTGTTGTAATTAAGTATAAGAGCGAATAAAGTTGATGTTGTTGTATATTCAGGAGACAAAAGTTTGAGACTCAAGAAATTATATTTTTCCACAGGTGGAAGCCTTTGTGCAGTGTCTGTTCATGGAGATTTGATATGTTCAGGATACTCAAGCAGTGCAGTTGTTATATGGGAAGGAGATGTAGAAAGTACCTCAAGCTACAGGGAACTGGTAACTACAACAGTTGATTCTCAAAGACAGAAACCTCAAGTTGCATCAACTGCCATCCACGACACCTTGTGTGCTGCTGGATTTGACAATGGTATCATTTAATATGTTTATTTAATACCAGCTTAGTGGCTTCGACAAGTCAGGAAATAGGCATTGTGCAGGAATGAGAGAGATTTTAAGTACCTCAGGTAGAAAGACACTGAACACCCAGACAAATATCCAACCACCAGCTTACAGACTGATTTTTAGTCATGCTATAACCACATGCTTCCAATGCAAATAAAGGGCTACTACAGTCACTTAGCCTTTCACATACATTACTCTCTCTGCATGCGTTATTGCCTATATTAGCAGCTTAGAATTATTGTGATACTTGCAGGCGATGTGTATGTTTGGCACACAAGCTTAGGGTCATCCCCACTGTGTCACTGTTGTTGTGAAGGGTCTGTAAAAAGTGTTTCTTTAGCAGCAACTGGCCCACCCACATTTGCAGCCATGTCAAATCATGAACTCAAGGTACTGTTGAGTGACTCCAATGACCAGTGGTCATGTCTTGATTCCAGGAATTTTGAGGACAAGGTAGGCAAGTAATCTGACTGTGCCAAAATATTTCCCAAGGTTAAGTTTTTCCACCAATCTCACACCCAGACCCTGATGTATTTGAGACTACATGATCACGGGAAGTCTGGACACTAGATTATGTCACTAGTTGTTACCCTGCAAACAACATAAGTACATTCTCAGCCTTGAATGATTGGCTGTTGTTAACGTCAGAGGTATGGCAACCTTGCTGAATGTTTAAAGCATCAGAATCTGAATTGAGAAGTCTGGGTTGACCAAATTTGGCCAGAGTCATTGTATTGTATTTTTTTGGCTGGATATGTTACTCTAACAGTGCTTCTCTCTGCTGAAGAGTATTATGGGTATTGACACGAACAAGCTGACAAAATGCTGCAGAGTGTAAATCTGTAATGGCTGGCATTTCATTGACAGGGCGCAAAAATGACTGATTGGTCGACAGAGTGGGATGTAAAATGGTAATGTGGCAGTCAGTGTGCATGCCTGGCTGCTATTTTGAAAATCGAATGGTAGGAGGAACTGCAGACCCACACTGCCCATGTCTAGCCATTTTTGTGCCCTGTCCATCTCATCCAGGAGGTAGGGGAGGCAAATAATACACTTACCCTTAATCACTTGTTGTGATAAGCATTACTAGTAATAAGCTAGTAAGCTACAATCATGGACAAATTGTGTTGGAAAATGCCAAAAACATGAAATCATAATCGTAATACCTACAGAATAAGTGTCAACACCCCCATTCCCCCTTTCAATGTTGGAAAATGGTAAAATGCATACTTCTGCCAGATGAAAGTGTTTTGTCAACACTGCACAGGGGTGGGGAGGGGCAAAATGTGTATAGAATGATTTTTTCCAACCCTTGTTACCAAGGTTGTAGTTAGCTGAGCCTCTGATGATCCCTGAAGTATTAGAACAACCTTAGCCTTTGATAAAACCTTCCTTGATCTACAGATTGGACGGGCCATGTTTATTCCAAAAAGTAGTTCTGGTTCATCGACTGAACATGTTGCTATAGCAACCCAAGATACCGTGTCAGTCTTGGCACCTGGCAGAGGTTTTCTATCAACATTGGATCATGTGATTGGTGGAAAATTAAGCTCTATGGACTGTACTGCTGACCGCCTTGCTCTTGGAGTGGGCTCATATGGATATGGAACACTTGGAAACAAAGTAATACATGTATATAAAATAAAACGCAACATTGTAGTAACAAAACAAACAGAATCAACCAATTTGACAACATAGAGTAGTTTTCTGGTGGCTTTGAAAAAACAGATTACGCATTGAGCGAATCGGAATTCGAAACAAAAAAGTGCCGAAAGTGGAAAATTGGTCTGGGTTTTATTACTGATTAGTTGAAAATAAGCACGGTTCTCTATTTCGTATGAGCACTGCGCAATATTTGTGAGCAGACATCAGGTTGGCAACCCAATCAAGCACACAATGAAAATGAGTGCTGGTGAGACCAGCGTCAAAGCTTGAGAAATGTACGTTAGCGACGATTGCGTTTTGATTTTGTAATTTAATGGCCAAAGGAGATAATTGACCAGAGATATGCAGTTGTTTTTTCCGAAGGAGTACAGTTCAGTTTAGAAACCCAAGGAAGAAAATTCACTTCACAAGGCTCATTATTTAACAACATTAACCAGCATTTCTGAATTCCATTTCGCATCAGTCGCAAGATTGTTTTGTGCCACCCTATTTAAGCAAAATGTATCATAAGGTATTTTAAGATTTTGCGATGATGTGACTTGTTTGTGTAAAAACCCTTCAGTTAACGTGTCTTCTTTGTGGGTCTCTTCTAAATTTAATTTATGTATTTCTTTTGTTCCCACTGTGTAGTTCTTGACCACTGTAGTTGAAACAAAGCTCTTAACTCTAATAAGGTTTCCCTTTTAATAGATCAAAAGATTTCTTTATCTTTTCTTTTCCAACCATTAGGTGCGTTTATACTGCCTGGAAACCACAAAAATGATTTCCATATTAGGAGCCCACTACCGCGAGATCACGTGTCTTGATCTTGCCAGTTGTCCTCCGCATCGCCTCGTGACAGGCAGCTATGACTGTAGGGTGCGGGTTTTTGACCTGCGCACTGAAAAGATAGCTCTTTCATTTCACTTGGGACACAAACGAGCAGTCACCGCCGTACAAATGGACGACTGGAAAGTGGTCAGCGGTGCAGAGGACGGAACATTACTAGTCTGGGATCAGCGGATGACGTCAGCTTTGTGGATGACGCATGCGCGGCATCCAGTAAGGCTCTGCAAATTACAAGGCTCCCGGATGATTACGGCGAACATTCCAGTAGATAAAAGCCCGCGCGAGAATCTTTGGTATGCAGACGATTTGATTCTTCACCGAAGACATCGAGGAATCATACGTATGTTTGATTTCTCAGTGAATAATGCGACTGAGGGCATTCCGGATATTTGCTCCTCCAATTATGACGATACAAGCGGTTACAACTATAACATAAAGCTCAGCGTGCCATATGACAGCATAGAGTTGTAAATGTGAAAAAAAAAAAAAAAAGTTTAAGTACTGGTTTCGGGGTTGGTATCCTTGGCCTGGTTCAATCCAGGGCCGTGGTCTTTGTGTTGTTATCTGGGGCAGGACCGACCTGATGACATACTCAGGGCAACCTATGATTGACATGCGTGGCTGGCAGCTTACAACTACAATAAGAACGTTCACCTGGAAGGTGTTGTAAGTGCTTGCAATGACTCAGCAGGAACCCAGCCTCGGTCAACACAATACCACATAACATGTGTTTTAAAAAATTCGTGTTACAATGAGAACTGAGAGGCAAATTATACTCCTACGGCAAGACACTCAAAGAAGCGTTACATTACGTAGTTTTACAACAACGGACTAATTGCGCATTGTGGTTGATGTCACTTACCAGATGGTCAGCATGGATATGAACGTGCGAAGATCCAATTCCACAGTCCTGCAAATCCACTCAATACGGCGAGCACAACTTAGAAGGCATGACAGGTGACACCTTCGTCTTCAGGGCACAGATCAAGTTAAGGAAAGAAATACTGGTGCGTATGTCAAGGCCCCCGTTGGTAACTTGAAGCCGGCGGGTCCGAACAGATGTGCTGTGGGAATCCCTGAACGGGCAAAAACGCAAGTCGTACCAACATGACGGGTATGTTCAACTTTTGCTAATTAAATATCAAGTGAAAAACACATATATTTCAAATCGAATAAAAAGAATTTGTTTTAAAGAAAAATGGAAGCTTTTTTAGGAAACAATTTTAACTAATAATTAAAGTCGGACAACGCTATTATTAAGGAAAATCGTTAAGTTGAATAATTACGTAGAAAGAATTGACAATATCTATTTTCTTTATTAATTCAATATGGTGTCATTGTTAACTTCAGTAAACCAAACTTTATTCATGCTTGTTGAAAAAAGAATTGTAATTGTTGTAATTGTGGAAATAAATAAATAAAGGCAAAAAAAGAAAAAAAACTGGCGGTAACTACACGAGAGTTGAAGTTGTGGAACAAAATGGAAGTTTAGTTGATTGTCAGTAGCTACACAAACGGGACATTCCTAATTCCGCGCGTACACGCCGCGCGTACACGTCTTTCTCGACTGCGACTTACACAGGAAATCTGCCTCGTGCGCCATTGAGGATGTTGCAGATAGTTGTTGATGGCTTGTCATTTGAGGCTTTTTTTTTTGCCTGTAGCGTACTGCTTTGTTCGTAATACTTATTAGTCAGGCGCCTCGAACGAAAAAGAAAAAAACTTCAATTGAAATAGTTTTTCTACAGTTGATGCATTACGCTGCATTTACAAACCAACGTTGTTCATAATTCTAACGACTTGTTTCTGTTCTTTACTTAACAAGCAGCCAACTTGCTTTAGACCTGCAGTACCTAGATAGCATGCAGTTATTTAAAACGGAGAAAAAGATTATTATACAAAGAGATGAAGTACAAAGAGATTGACTTGCATCAGGTAGTTAACGATAATTCGCGTTTCCAAAAAAGTATCACGTAAAGTTCTGATACGTTGTATCTCTTATATATGTGTCCATTATACGCTCACATGGTTGATCGGTGACGAAAAGTTATACCAGTCCAAAACATTTACTTCACTCCTTCTGAACTGAAGTTAAGGTACTGTATTCTTTTTAAAAAAAAAGACAACACGCGTCGTTTTTGCCGAGTTCTCATAGAAATTCACCACTGAGTATCAGCTCCCAGAGGTGAAAATCGTGCGAAAATCAGTAACAATTGAGATAAGGGTAAGCACTGCTTACTCTTGGTGATAGTCAACAGAATTGTAACTAAAGGAAGCGTGATAATAAAAACATGCAATGCTTATCCTTAGCCATTTATTACGGCGCACAAATGGTAACCCAAGCTCAGGATGTGACAGAAACCCAAGATCAACAGACTGTGGCTTCCATAGCAGCCGACTACAGCATTCAACTCGACAATTTCACCAAGGCCCTTTTTGATACGGCAACTTGGGTGGAGCCCTAGAAACATTCCACCTAGACTTTCCAAAACTCGTTCGCGTCTTGTCGATTAGAACACCCAGTTACCCAGTTAACCAGTTAAAGGGGCTTGGGAGAATTCAAACCCGAGACCCAGTCGAGGGTTTGCATAACTTTCGAGAGTGGTAGGGTAAATACCTAATCGTACCTTTTGGTACACTTCAGCGACATATCAGACTCGTTTGGTCTCGCCATGGGTGTTTTGGCTCGACTAGGTCTCGCCAAAATACGAACCATGACTCGACCAGACTCGACGTGATAGGTCGCCGAAGCGTACTAAAAAGGTACGATCAGCTATAATTTTTTTCAAAAAGCTAGGGTGTACATACTCTCATCTTAACACACCTATCGACCAGTGACAGCGCGCGTACTATCCTAAATATTTTATAAGACTTGATCGAGTTCTTTACAGCTGAATTTCTGATCCCCTCCCCCTTACTAGTGCTATCACCGTCATTTGTTCAAAAAAGTGCCTCTCCACAGGTGAAAGACGATGTGTAAAGAGTGGAAGCAGTGGTATAATGTGATTCATTTGAAGTAAAGATCTTTTTGATAATTGTCTCAGTTTTCCCATGGTGTGTTCTCTAGTTCAGTCCCTGAGTTCTCTTGACTCAACTGACGGTCTTGACCAAATAGACCATTTAACAGTTGTCTACTCAGTGACCTGGCCTTTGTATGGCAGCGAGGCTAGAGTTGACCTTGTTTTGATAAAGACCTCACTGCTTTTGTGTAAAACAAGTTCTGATGCTAACTAGGTGCATTCACATGACAAAAGCAGTGAGGTCTGTATCAAAACAAGGTCAACGCTAGCCTCGCTGCCATACAAAGGCCAGGTCACTGAGCAGACAACTGTAAAATGGTCTATTGGGTGTTTAATCGTTGGTTCTTTTCAGCCAACCTCAACACGCACGCGGCGGAACAACTTTCTCACACCGTTGACGTTTGTATAACGTTAAAGAAAAAGAATTATCGGGACTAATTGGCGAGCAGCCTTTAACTGCCCGTATTGCCGCAAAATTCAGGCCAATCAGTAAACCAATCAGGTCCTTTTTATCACGGACCAGATTTGTTTTTCTACAAGGGCATTTAGACTATATTTGTTAACTATCTCACAGAGCTCTTAAATTTGTTTTATACAACTTTAACATTTAAGTCTTTGAAATACGCAAACAAACAAAATCCCTAAATTAAGAAGTAGGAGCAGCATGCTTAGGAGTTCTGGGAACTATAATACAGTCGAACCTCTATTAAGCGGCCCCCTATTAAGCGGCCAACCTTTATTTGGCGGCCAGCGGCCAAAGTCCCGGGAAAATCGTCAGCTACACACTGTAATAAAAACCTCAAAGGCCACCTCTATTAATAAGGGGCGGGATAAGGGGTGGCCGCTTAATAGAGGATCGACTGTATTTGATAAACTGAAAACTGGACCAAGCGCAACGTTGTTTTCCGGTGATTAATTAAGCGGCCAATTGTCTCGACCCTAAGAGTTGGTCGCTTAATAGAGGTTCGACTGAATACCTTTCTCAGGGGCCCCTTTTCTTTTCTTATTATAGTTGGTCCAAAGTTGGTGCCTCCTATGTTTTGCAGGGCAAGTTACAAAGTGATCACAAAGGCTTGGTGGTCAGTAATACAAGAAGATAATGAGCTAGCACTATTTCCTGTTTTTGCCACACATTTCAACAAGTAATCTAAACTACATTTACTATCGCTTTCTTCGTCATCATATCGAGTGTCATAACCTCCGGCTCATGACTCCCATCTCGCGTCAACCTAATGGAATGTCTAACAACGCCAGTGTTATCGTTATCTCGTCTCGGCTGGTAAGTTTCGGAAATGGAACAGGCTGAGTCTATTGATAATAAGTACTAAATCGAGTGACAGGAAACTCTTGCAAGTTAGTGTAGACTGCTGGGCCTCGTACGCAGCCTCGTGCTTTGTAATCCATCAACGCAGGGTAAAGGTTAACAGTATAAAGTCACTTTCTGTGATACAGAAAATTAATTTCAAATTAACCTCAGGGATTAAATCTCAAGATATAGTTTACTGAGGCAGGACCCAAGCGGTTTTTGAAGGATAAAGATGGTTATGAACAGCGAAATTGAAAAATGTCGCCCAAACTTTTCAAGAGGCGCCGACATACTATAACGGTATTATCTTCTCATGGGAAGCTATATATAAGAAGTAAGAAAACATCTCAAAACTTTTAGAAATTTGTACTTAAGCTTTGTGCGGGCACTTTTAGTTACGTTTTGCCCTTAAAGACTGACAGGACATTTCGTTTTTGGACAATTTTTCTTGCGGTATTGCAGAATTCTCCAAACCTGCGGGATGCCTTTTTTTGTAGCATTTTGGACGGTATTAAAAATTATCCTCCAAGTCTTCCAACGTTTTCCGAGCCTTTTCCAGTTTCCAATCGGACTTTAAAATGGTAAGTTATTTTTTGTTAATTATTAGCCGACACGTCAATGGATGTTACTTATTTTTTTTACTTTGTCTAAATCAAATATTACCTGACTTAACAAATTCCTAATTGTTATTTCCGTGTTATTAATACTCCAAACTTAACATACAGGGTGGTAGTTGCGGTATGACACTGATAGTGTTGCAGTATTTGGCGATTTTTTTTTTTTTTTTTGCAATACTGCGGTATTTGCCGAATTTTTTTGCGGTATTCAGATATCGATCATTTTGCCGACAGGAGTCCATGACCCATGGGTCATACGCTCCTGTTCGCCGATTATTACGGACACTGAGTTGACTTGTTGCTGGAGAGACCAGAATTCATGTAAAAGCTACCTCTAGAACTCTAAGAAACACTGAGGCACCTCCGGGTCCCTTTCTTGAGTATCAGCCCTACCAGGAGCCTTAGACTATATATCATGGGCTCCTGGCCCTGGCATCAGTTCCCAAAGTATCAGTGTCCTCCCCTCAGAGAATGGAGCTGATTTGATTAAACAGTGTTGGCTTGGACCCAGTCGTTGGAAAGCCGATTAAGGCTAATCTAGGGATCAAAGTTACAAAGGGTTTTATGTAATTGATCTTGTATAAAAGTGTTCTTAAGTGAATGTTTTATGTGATGGTGACCTTGATCCAGCAAAGTGAGCTCATTTTGACCACGTACCTGAAAATAGTAGTTTACTAAGATAGAAAAACACCAACTGGAATTAGAAGGCATAATAATAAACCATAAAAGAACAAGGACGGTTAAGAATGGAGAGAATTAACACGGATTACAAACCGTGAACTTGAAAATTTTCGGCTAAACTTTTCAAGATGCACAAAGTGTGACGTAACCCCTTTAAAACAAAAGGTCAGAAAATTTACACAGGAAACATCACTGAGAGTTTTTTTTTTAAAAAAGAAAGAAAAAAAAAACTAAAATAGACTGTTCGTTGAAGTGTGCGTTGAAGAACCGTCTCCAGAGTCCAGACTGTAATGTGCGATAAACTACATCGCCCGCATTTTCCCCTGACAGCGGTTATATCAGAAAAGGCAGGTGATGTGTAGTAGCAGGTGTTTTGACCAATTAGCATTTGCATGAACCAGCGACAGGGAGGTTTAACGCCACATACAAACTGCCACGAAAACAAGGAGGATATTGTACGGAAACTTGGTCTCGTTTCTTAAAAATGTGTTCACAACGATAGCGATGTTATTGATAGTAGTTTTGCTGTTCATTTAATCGACGTACGAATTTAAGCTGGCGAAAACTGTGTCCCAGATGCAGAAATCGAGCGATTATCTTAAAGCTTGTTAACAAAATTTTAGCATTTCGCGTCTTTTTGCGAAGGAAGGGCTCCAGACGCGCTTTTATTAAAAATCATGGTTTGTCATCAAAATATCAGACATGAAATGAAAACGCCGTCGGTATTGTTGAATAATTCACTTTGAAAAATTAAATTGCTGCGGAAAGGGTCTTTTGCCCAAAATCTGAATCCGACACTTTGTGTAAAAGCGCCGTGCCATGCGGGTTTTCGCGCGACTCCCGGGAGCCAATGCTACCAGATTCTACTGATGAAAATCTGTGGTTGGCCATTTTCTCACTTGAAGAGGCCCCTGACAGCAGATGGGCAGTTTCAAGGAAATTTGCTTTGCGTCAGTTTTGCTGCGATCAAGACTAAACGTTCAGGTTCGGCGCTCGCGAATACGCCGCGAAGCCAGAGAGAATACCCCCGGTTCATTAAAATGCGCTAACTGTTGTCCATTGTTTTGAAAATCTGTATGTAAATAAACACTTGCAAATGGGAGTGTTTTGACATGTTTTAGTGACAACAACATAAGGTTTATCACGAGATAAAGTAAATCTCGGCACAAAAGCTTTTCCGTTCCGATCGGCGAGCCTTCCAGCCGCCCCGCTTACTGATATGGATCGACTTTTTGCGTAAAAATGTTCTCACCAGTCGGAAATATCAGTAACCCAATATTCGCACAACACAAGCGAGATGGCTTTTACGCGATGCCGGTCTTTCCTTTTCATCGATCGCGGGTTCCGCAGTTCGGTGAAGACGCATTCGTGGTTGAAGCCTTGCGAGACAAACAGGCGCTCTTAGCCTTATGATGGCAGTCAAAGCGAACAATAGCTAGACAAAAGATGTTCAAATTGCGCGATTTTTTCGAGTTTACATAATCCCGGTCAAACAATGGCGTGTTGAAAGTTTGGCTCGCGCCCACAAAGGCTCTCAATGTCATTGGCTTTTGTCAGAGTGCTGTCAAATTTGAACTGTCAATTCCTTATGACAGGCGGAGTCAAATTATATCAAAAGAGGAGCGCGTAAATGTGTTGTCTTTCAACAAGCTAATTGACGTATAGCATGGCCGACTAAGTGCTTTCTATGCCGCGCGCTTTCATCCTTTCACTTTGCATTCCGTGCGCCAAACTGTATGCAAATTTTGACCGCGGAATAAACTCGAGCGTCGGTTTTTAGAAAATCCACAATCCCTCCTCTTGAATCGCATTTTACCGTCCCGTTCAGCAGCTGGCATAGTGCGAGGTACCTCCCACTGGGCACGTTGAAGAGTTACTCGCATAAATTTCACGCGCAAAGCACTGTACTTTACATAAACGTACATACAGTCGCAAGCGGACGAGGAAACTGAACTGAAGAGCGCGTACGATCGGCTGGATGAAGGGCCAGATTTGTAACATGGTTCAACAGTGCGCGGGATGCGAGCTCCCCATCTCGGATAAATTCCTGTTGAAAGTTCTGGACCGCGTTTGGCACGTCAAATGCGTCCATTGCTACGACTGCAAATGCGCACTCACCAACAAATGTTTTTCTCGAGAGGGAAAGCTGTTTTGCAAGAATGACTTTTACAGGTACGTAACGCACAATCGGCCGAATCAAAAAAAACGCCTGCTTATCTAAATAACTGCCAAGCTTTCTCCAGACTAAGTGAATTCGATGGCAGTGCATTACACAATCTAAGTTGCTTTCTTATTTTAAAATTTTCAGGCGCTATGGAACAAAGTGTGCTGGTTGCTGCTTAGGGATCTCGCCGAATGACATGGTCCGAAGAGCCAAACACTTGGTGTTTCACGTCAAATGTTTCAATTGTTCCAGCTGTAACCGGCAAATTTTGACCGGTGATGAATTGTATTACGTCGGAGAAAGCAAATTCGTTTGTAAAGAGGACTACTACCAATCACGCTTGCCATCCAAGCATTCTGGTGAGTGGAAGGGGAATTGGTTTGTTTATTAATACACAAACGGTTATTTAATGTTAATAGATCTAATTCTTGCCTATGTGTGTGTGTGTTACATCCTTCTACAGACTCTGATTCCGAAGAGAAAGATCTAAGCTATGGTTTAGACGAGGATTTAGACGTAGCACTCGGAACGAAACGCCGCGGACCTCGGACTACCATAAAAGCTAAGCAGTTAGAGGCCCTCAAGGCTACCTTTGCAGCTACTCCTAAACCTTCCAGAAATATCCGCGAAAAATTAGCGCAAGAAACCGGCTTAAACATGCGAGTGATTCAAGTATGGTTTCAAAACCGAAGATCGAAAGAGAGAAGGCTGAAGCAGCAAGGAGTCTCCCAGCCGAGTGCAAGCCGCGCTGTGAGATCAGGAAGACGGTCAAGGAGAGCAAAGGCTGAAAACCTTGGAAACGGATCTACTAACCCCGCCGAACAGTCAATCAACACATCACATATAAATTACACAGGTAGGCTACGAACACAGTCTGTTTACTTTTCTTCCGCATTCAAATTTATTCGAGAAAAACTCTTTCAGTAAGACCTGCTTTACAGCGCGAGGTCAACCGCCTCTTGGAAACCGCGCAAGAGCACTCTGCACCATGAGAGAATATAGCAGTCAATTTCTAATGGATAGTACTTGAGAGTGTATTTGGAGAGCACTCAAAAGCTCTTCAACTTGATAGTCACAACAGCTCATATGACATGTTCCGTCTTGAATAAAGCTGTAAAATCTTGCTCAGTTGCCCTTGGAGATGGGGGAAATTTAGAAAGAACGTTTAAACACACCCGTGAGACAGTCCCAAAACTTCCTGACGACATAGCTACAGAGTACTCCGGTGAGAACCCACCGCTAAGTGGGTATGAACAACGAAATTTTTCTGCTCTATCAAAACTGGCAAGTTACCAGAAGATACTAAAAATCACGAATTTGAATAATTCGAGGGCCGCGTATCAACCTCCTATTGTGTTATAAAGGCATTATTCAACCATTTTGCCTGCCTTACATTTTTAGCACATTTATGAGAACAGACAGCTGTGGAAACAGTTTTCGTGCAGAAACAGTCGAATTTTGACAAAAAGTGTTCAGCTAAAAATAGACGGCCACAGAGTAAGGCATGCAATATCGAAAGACATCTAATACGAGCTGGCAGGAAATGGCAAATGGAAATGCTACTTATCACGAGTTTTGTTTAGTGATAAGGGATTTACCGGGGAGAAATTCATTCGTCCTTACTTCCTCGAGATATATCGTCTAAGCCAACTCGGTTAAATCAGAAAACTTTCGCAAGACTTACTGCTGTATTTGAATAAGGAAATGGATCTTTTACATTTCGTGATTTTTGCTATGGGCGATAAATTGCATACAGATTTCGTGCTACTTCAAAAAACAAACTGCCTACTGTTTAAAACCTTCTATTCTTTAATAATTCAACAGGTTTGGCGTTTAGCTTTTCGAAGTCAAAAACTGCTAGCAGTGAAATATTCCCCGTGGTCCCAATCAAACTAGACCTTTGGGAGACAATTTTAATTCGTTTTGCTTCACCGGATCTTTCATAGGTTTCTCTTGATTTTGGACAAATGCCTTTACAAATTAAAATCTTTTGCTTAAAATACAGTAGTTTAGACGGCAGAGAGATGAAGTTTGTTTCTTTCAGTTTGACCTAAGGGAAGACCAGGCTATTAAATTTTTTAAAAAATAATAATAATAAAATGAAAACGAAAATTTTTGTCTCAAATCGTAACGTATTACAAAAACGGCAAAGCTTACCTAAGCTTAAAGAGCTCAATATTTTAATCGTAGGGGGATTTTTAAAATTACCTTACTGAAACGTTTCATCAGTTTAAAACTGGAAAATTTAAAGGGCGTTAAATTCAAGGGAGAGTAATTTACATCAAGAGTAGACGATGTTTCTATGAGCTGTGTTTCGTGAGTTACTTATCGGTGTGGCATATAGAGTTACATTATTTCACATTGTGTGGCCAATACATAGGTGTAACTAAGAACATTAAATAGTTGCGTTACGATGTAAAGCTTGCCTTTAGGCCGGCAAAAGTCACTTGCTATCTCTGTTTGTATTTATAAGATCTGAATATATTTAGTTCTAGATTTTCTGCAGGGGTGTGCTAAGTGCCGATTCGCGATGATTCGAAACATCTCTGCAAATATTAAAGTAGCTCTTACATTAAAGAAGGTACAATATTGTAGGTGATCCGATAAAATGCCTTTTCTTTCCGTCTAATGGCATCACATCATTCTTATGGGCTTACTGTGTTTGTCACTATCTCTTTGAAACCACAATGACTCTGTTTATAAAATATAATTCGTAAAAGCACCGAGGGCTTGCGAGACAGTCCAACATTTTAATCTAAAGATTAGGCGTTGACGTGCTGGAAAACTAGGCTTTATTGCATAAGCCGTTTTTTTCTCACTGTTTTTATCTACTTATTTCACACGTTTAGCTCCACAAAATTCACACTTCCCCGCGACGGCTTTTGATGACTTTTACATGAAGACTGATGCTGGTTTGCCGAGCGAAGTGAACACTGCTATGGACAATTCTCAAATGCTTCAAAATACGGGATTTAACAACCAAGGAATCATGGCTGTGAATTCCGTTAACGATAACAGCTCGGGATTACAAATTAGCCACTGTGTTGTTGGGCAGAGCCAGAATGGCGGACTAACCTATGACACGGCAGCCGGGAGGCCACCAAACACAATACCTCCTTCCGCCGAGGTTTGGTGAAAAACATGAAAGCGATGTCCCAGTTCTGTACTTGAGTATTCGCTATCTAAACAACAACAAAAAAAGAAATATTTAATGCATAAAAACAAAGTCGGCGAACAAACGGTTTGCCCCAAGTCAAAGAGAATAAAAGGCCTGATATTGTGTTAATCCACCTCTGAACTGATAACGACAAAGTGCGCTGAAAACACTCTCCTATTATCTTGTTTTAGCGGCACACCAAATGCTTGGCGAAGCTTAGACGGCTGAAGAAAACCTAGTTATCGTTTCATCAATAAACAATGCCGCTCGCCTGACCATTAGAAAGATTAAGTAAATAACACAGCTTATTGCCTTGGGGCATGCATAAAGAGGCACGTTTTCGAGCTCACTGACAGAGTTGTAAAGAACAGAAAAAATATAAATGAAAAATTTTGGCATCATAATCAGTCGAAATACGTTCTAATATAAAGCGTTTTGAAAGAGGAAAATGTAACCCATATGAATAATGGTTCGCTAGACGAACATCTGTATGAATTTGTAAATGTTAAAAAGAATATTTTATAATTCTAGTATGAGCAAACCCAACTGTTGTTCAGCTGGTAATTGTTACTCGAGAGAACCGAGCTTGACAACGACAGCTATGGTGATGCCACTGAAAATATATAATTTGGTCACATTCGTGACTGGTGTAGATGAAAGAATTATTCGACATACTGCTTGTTCTACAGGCTTGTGATTTTTATTCAGACGGAATAAAAAGTAATTTCTTCCAGCAGGTGTAGAAATCATATGTTGAACGTGTTTACCTAAGAGTTCTATGTAACTGTTTTAGTGCCAGTTGATCTTGCCAAACGTTTCTGTTCCTAGAAGCGTCCGAGAAACAAAATTATTGTCATTGCATTTGCTTGAATTTTGAGTGCATTGAAGCAGCTGGTTTTTGGCCTTCGCATGTTAGCGCTACTTTCGTTCACCCATGAAAACTTAGCAGTCTTTAAATTTCTTTTGTTTTAAGCTTCTTGTTGGCATATTAAGAAATGAATCATTGTCATTATACTCTTCTCTTAAAAGGTTTCTTCAAGAGTGCCTTAGGAGCCGAAAACTTGCAGTACGTAAACTCGTATGGATGGAAATCCGTGTACTATCCGGCGCGGATGATTACAAAAACAAGAAAACCAAAACAAGGCTCCATGACGGAACTTCTTTTAAAAAGAACCTAGCGGGCGGGCGGCAGAACGCGCTAAACACATGGAACTTGCAAAAAGACCACCCAATGTTTTGCAAAACACTGTCCGCTTCGTCCTTTTAAAAGGCGAAACTGGCTCATGTTTTATGTATGACCACAAGAGAGGCTTTTTAAAACAAGACACTTGAATAGGGCCTCACCAGTGGGAGGCTGATTACTACATTTCCGAGGCACAGTCATGTTTCAGCCAGCTTTTGTTTCAACACGCCAAAACTCCCGCCTCAAACAAGCCAGCGCAAAAAAACAACGCGCAATTCGAGACTTCCCTTGCACAAATTCGTTAAAAAAAATTGGTCTTAAAAGGCCCAAATCAGTAGAAAGGTGTGGGTTTGGCCCTATTTCATCAACAGGAAATTCAATAATTCGCTTGTAATTGATTGTAATTTTTCAAAAACGAAAGGACAAATTTATGTACATATTTAGCAGCCCCCCAAGCGGCGTCCAGTCATGATTCCTTACTGTATAGCTTTGCAAATGGACAGTTTTCGCAATGTGAGAACCCATGCATTTATTTCAATTAAAGCTAGTCAAGAAGCATATGTTTTTATCTTTGTCATGCTACAGGTGAAAATCTTAGAGAAATTCTGGTGCGAACTTTAATGTCAAGATTGTTTTAAATTGGTCATGCGTTATCGCTCTTTCTTTCGTTTTCTCGCGTGTACGCAAATTGAGTGTGATTCTGCCTGGGGCAAGAGTTGACCTTTTTCGCGAACATCCGGTCTTTTTCTGTATTTGAACGCATATTAAAAGTTCGACCACATTTTAACAACAAAAAGCCACTAATGTTCAATTTGAGACGTTAAGTGCACTTCCAGGCTAAGTACTAGCCAACACCTTTCAAATTTAAATGTCAAATGACTCCGGTGGAGCTGTATGCGAAAGCAACTTTTCAAGCTGAATACACCCGCAAAATTTATTTTGCTTCCGTTGATGTTAGAAAGCTTCTCTTTTAGTGACGGACAATTACTAACCCTGGTAAACAGCCTTTCTCTCTTTAATTGCCAAAGAGCAGGGTAAATAGACTAAAGTTCTTTGCGTGAGGCGGTTTGTTTGGTCCTCTCGGATAACTTTAAGTGTTTTCTAATCAAAGGCTCTTAAGAGACGTTATTAGCACCGGCTTTAATGGTTAAAAGCCTTAAAAGAGATCACTCTTACTTAAATGTATTCGGTACCATGTAGTTTTAGCCGCGCCTCATCGTCGCAAAACATCGGAAAAAAAATCGAAAGTTTAAAAACCACAGTCTGTAGCGTTTAATCTGTTTGTATTCCAGGCTAAGATCTGTTGCGAAAAACACAATTCTCACGAGTTTTCGCAAAAGATCGATCGACCCCAGGGCAAGCATCATATCGGCTGAATCACCAAGCAAAATGAGCACTGTTATTCTCTATATACAGACTCTCGTTTTCGAGAGATTTATATTTTATTGTCAGTGTGACCTTGGAAAGAAATGAATATGGATAGAACCAATTGAATTGTACCGAAACTAAAACCGCACCAACAATTTGCCACCGCATATTATTTTCCGAGTCGTCTTCATCGATTGTATCGATATCAACCCTCGCGTGTTTCAGTCCCAGTTCGCCAAGTGCCTGGGCCAGTATCATTAGCTTAAAGTTTTACTCGACGGTTTTAATAACAAACTCAAGAGGGGAAAGCACTTCACCATTCAATAGCAAACCGTTGTTCTATTCTTTGTCTGAAAGGCTTAAGTTCAGAGGACGCCTTGCTAACAAAATGATCGCCAAAACTGTCCGTTTGAAAAGAGAAGATTTCAAAACTATAACTCCACACGTTGAAGAGAAGTTGCAGCGACTGCGTTGCACCTCTTCTCAGTTACAGGTGCCTAGCTGAGTGAAAACGTAAAATAAAGGATTAAGAAGTAGTTAATTAAAGCTTTCAAGCATATTTAACAAGCCCATGTACAACAATGACTTGTTAAGTTGCTTGATCTGAAGCTTAACGATAAGTGAGGGAAGTGGAACTTCGCACTTGCGTGAGAATTATTCATCACCATATGTCTACTCTTGTGCCTGAATATACACAGCCATACTGTTGGGCTGAGTGATGGATCCATAAAAAGCTTTTAGCTTAACAAACATTTATAAGAGATGATAAATATTCCGACGAAAAACAAAAGGGCCTGAAAGAAAGGATTGATTGTTGATTTTGTTAACTCAACTGACTCACGCCGAACAAAGGCCATCACCAATGGCAACAAACTACTACTACAAACACGCCCTATGTTCATGTTTTCTTGAATGTTGTCGTTTCCAGGTATAAACGCGACAAGAAAAGTAAAGTTGCGTTGTTCATTAGCTGACTTTCAAACAGATTCGTCTTTATCTAGTCAAGCCTCTTTTACCGTTATCAAAGCGAGTTTTCACTTAACTAGATCATAGAAGCGATAATGGAAAAATTCGACACTTTCCTGAGCAAGGTGGAAGAAAGAAAGAAAGAAAAAACACTTCCACCAGCAGTTTTACACCTCCCGAGAGTTGCTGAGCAGCAATAAGTAACCACATGCTTAATTTTGTTCAGGTCTGAGGTTTGGAGATAAAGATAATTATAGGTGTCGTAGACAACACAACAATAGATCAGACGACAAGACCGCCTGAGTGAAATTCTTTGTGTTCTCTCTCAAGCAGTTTCTCGTTGAGCGCACAAGCTTTTATTAATGGCTTTCAATAATTCTACACGTAGTAACTTTTCAAACTCCTCTCACACCATTATGTTACCTCAGAGGGGGAAGAGTAGACTTTGTAAATATAAATTCTCCACACTAATATTATATGAATTTATTCAACTTAAGTTCTGAGAATTTGGTGATAAATCAAGACAAATTTCCTTTAGTAGATTATTTTCCATATTCTCATTACCTATCGACTTTATATTGTATTAACTTGGTGGGGGAAATTTGAAGTTAACTTTTCAGAAATCATCAATGTTCAGCTTTTTATTTTGCATTTAGAGTAATGAACATCAGCCCTGCATCTAAGTATAAACGTAAATCTTTTTTTTTAGTACAAACGTCTTTCTCTACCTTAACAGTTATCATTGTTTTAAGAAACTGCTTTCTGTGTATAGGATCACGACGCTGACTTGCCTGCTGAGAAAACGGGCTTCCATTTATCAAAAAGTACAGTACTAACAATTTTCTCCTCTTGTGTTACACGTTTTTATTTAGACTCCGACAATAATTATTACAACAAAAAATAACGTCAAGAACTGTGAACTTTTCAGTAAACGAAAATTTTGTAAAAACAAAATAGTCAAAGTAATAGCAACATTGTTCCCTTTGTAGTTACCTCTTGTTCGCTAAAATCAGCCGTTATTACGCATGCGTAGAGCAAAGAATGTTCTTTAATTAGGACCAATCGATGCCACTTAGCATAGAAGTAGTATGACGTTCAATTTTCAAAATCAAAAGTCAGTAACTCCCACAAAAACTCAGATTAACGGACTGTGGGATCAAGAAATGCATCCCACAATTGAGCCGTGGACAAATTGTACAGATATAAATAAGGAGGTAAAGCATTAGTTATGCCGGGTTGGGTGAAATGCTCGCTTAAGGGGCTACTACCGAGGAAGTTGCATTCCTGCATATGCCCCTGGGAAGGTCTGAGACAGAGGCTGTAGTACATCCCAGATGGATGTCCTCCGAATCAGAGGGATGGATCACTAGAAACAGGCTTGGCGAGTTGCATTTGGCAGATGACTCTACTCTGTGTTAGGGTGGAGGATGCCAGTAGCTGCGTCACAGTTGGAAAGGTTCCACGGCCAGCTAAGTTAGTTCAATTAGCGAGGTAGTGCCATACAAAGGTGCTATAACTCAATTCAGACTACTCTTCATCCAACCCTTTTTTCTTGGAAGATTAATGAAAGACAAATTCTCTCCAACTACTTTGCAAAGTGGATTTGGCTTTACTAGATTCCTTTCCGTTGTAGCGTGCTTAAAATAACACCAAGTCCCAGGAAAAGGATCAGTCTTTTTCAAGTTGTTTCTCCCTTACCAAATGACGTCCCAAGGATAATATCAACAGTGAAAGGGATGAACTTCAAAAACCAACAACTCAGTACCTTGATTCATTCATACTTTATTTCAAACTGAAAGTTTATGCACAAAAAAAGACCATAAATAAAAAGAGTACTTGTGAAAAATAATACCGACTTAAAAGTACACCCATTAAAATGTTATCGCAAGAGTTATATTGTGCAAAGCTCAAATTCGATGCTAATTCCTCTTACAGACTCACACAGTGTTTCATATGAAAGTTCTGAGAATGTAACGGTTCATCAAGAAAATATCTTCGAGTTGACGATTTTCTTTCTCCTATCACCTGTTCACATGACAATGTTCTGATACTGTCGGCAGAACTGAACAATATTGATAATCAAGTGAATCATGGTGATTATTTCCTTGTTTGTTGAAGCAGTAACACTACTGTTGGCTTGCTTCTTGAATGTGTCACTAAATGATAATCACTCCGGTATTTCTGTGTCAAGCAGGTCATCCAGAATATCTTTCTTCTTCTTTGCGGTCTTTGGAGCTGAACTAAAGTTAAGGCATTAAACACTCGCTTTTGAAAGCTAACTGCCTGTAATTTTTAATATACAAACAGATGAAAGAAAGACAAATCTGTTCACAAAGGATACTGCCATGGAAGTGTTCAGCGGTTCTCTTTCTCAGAGCATCAACACTGTCTTCGTCCTCGGCCCATTCTAGTACCAGTCTTCTCCCGTACAAATGAGTGCTGCTACAGAGGGACTCGAACGCGCGCTATAAAACAGATCCATCACTTATAAATACTGCTCCCCAACCCAAAGACATTTTGAAACTAGTTTCATAAATACGAGACGATGGCACTGTTTGAGTCTTAAAGTCTAGTGAAATCACGATTCGCTTGGAACATGTCCCACAGGCGTAAAGGATGCAACTAGGTGGCAAATGAAACAAACATGCCGCTTGCTGATCGCTCTTGCCATCTGAAGGAACAGATGTCGTCATAGATTTAAGCAGCCGTTGATGGATTTGTGTTACTGGTGAAATCGCACGGCTGATCAGTCGAAGGGCGATCTTTTCTCGTGGTCCCCTTTAGAGTCGTTATGTCACAACGGGAGAAATTTAATGTAACTCTATAAGGACTGTAAATTCACACCCAGTGGAGTATCTTGCCTATTTGGGGGGTAGGCTCAACGACCCCTCCCACGACCCTTTCTGTACCAAGGAAGGGTAAGTAACGAGACCATCCATTCTCTTTTTTCCACCCATCCTAAACCTCTTCTTAGCACACCTAGCTCTGCCACTAATCCCGATGCGATGGTCTATTTCATATGTACATAATTTACGGAATAAGGCACTAGATGTTGCTTACTTTCGCGTCTTGTTTGGTGAGAAAGTCAACAAATGCAAATCCTCTGTGAGTCCCAGTCCCCGACAACTTCTGGGGAAGCCTCAGTGTTTTTATTTCTCCGAATGTGCTGCAAGCAGAACACAATACAGGCCACGTTAAGTTTCAAATATGAATTCCTCTTACTTATTGCAAGTACATTTTTGAAAATTTAATAATAAACAACAAATCAAGAAAAAACTTGAGCTGTGTTCTTGACACTTGTTTGCTTAACAATGTGTTAAAATTATTAGAAGAAATAAGTGCTTACTCAATTTAAGAATGTGATAAGTCTTTTGAACCTACTGGGTTACTTGAGACTGCTAGTATCAAAGTTACTATCTCACAAAAAAAGTCTTGCTATGGCTAACATATCAATTTAGCAACAACCCGGCGATATGACTGTAATTGTTGGAAACGTTAAATCACAGCAATTTAGATACCTTTTCCCACTACTCTCTTTCAAATGCGTGACATGGCAAGATTTCTAAACAGTAGTTAATTCTGTCACATAAATAATTACTGTTTAGATGTGACATCTATTTAAGCAATAGATGACTTTTTTCGTGTTTACATAGCTTCATTAACCCCCCGTGTTTTTAGATGAGGCTATGTAAACACAGAAAAGATTACTCCATTGCTTTTATAAAATGTTTCTCAAAAATACACGCGAATCTAAACGTCACAACCGGCACCGTGTTTACAAACTCTCATTTTAACACACCTATCGACCAATGAGGGCGCGCGTAGTATCCCAGTTATTTTACAAACGAGGTGTTATGACAGGACTTAACCCCGCCAGGACTCGTGTTTAGTGCGACTGGACTGTGTGCTTAATCCCACAGAGTTAGAACACATGCATATAGTTTCTTTTGCTATGTGATTAAAACCACGATTGCTTACCCAAATAGTTCTTTGAGTTCTTTCTTGGACGCTTCAAAAGGCACATTGCGCACCAGGATTTTAGAACTGTTTTGTTTCTTTATAGAGGCTGATTTGCGTCGTGTAACCATGTCACTGAAAAAAAAATATTGAAAGAAGGAGAGACGTAACTATATCAAACGTTGACTGGTTCATTTGTCGTGCATTTGTCGACTCTTCACTGGCAGCTGTTTTTACTCCACAGAGTTTATTCAAATGAACAGTCGTTTATTTTTAATGCTTATGACTTAACTAATCTATACATTTTTTCTTTCAAGTACATGTTATAGTACTTGTAAAGAAAACAATACGTTAACCGCAGCGACTGACTCGACCCCAGTCGCCTCTTACTTGTCTCTTATTTTGCGAGAGAGATGGGAACGTGGAACTCTCAAGAGAGGATTGGGGACGAGTGAGAGGCTGCGAAAGAGACAACTTGAGGGTACTTTGCTAATTTGAGGTGACGGAGAATTCACTCTGACAACGCATCACATAATGTTCCTGGAAAATCCCTCGACGAGAAAGCTTGATTACAAAATGAACCGCGTAAACAAGAAAGTTAAGAATTGAAACAACTGACAGAACCTTGACTAACCTGGCTTTCCTATGCGACATCTTGAGTTCCAGAGTGTGGCCTTCAAGAGTGGAATTCTGCGTAAACGCAACGTATTTTTGAATCAATTTTAACCTGACTTGTTAATACACCGTCCAAATAAACGTCTTAACTTGGAGGGGAATTAACACCCACGTGTATGTAAAAAGTAAGAGGTACACTGATCCTTCAAGCGTTTTTGCAAACTTTGCTATCGCACCATTAAAAAAAATATATTTTAAAAAAATTTAAGTTTCCCATACCGGGAGTCGAATCCGGGCCGCCAGGGTGAAAACCAGGAATCCTAACCGCTAAACCATATGGGAATTTCGTACGAAATTAGCTGTTGTTTCATTATACAATTCAATGTTACTAACACAATGAAAGCCTCGAAGAAGAAAAAAATTGCTTCGGCTTAGTACGCCTCATAAATAACTCCTTACAATATTTATTATTGAGCTAATAGCTACTTATTAACCGAGAGTGAAGTCTTACCGGAAAATCTCAAACCGAGACCATGCCGTATTGACCGAGCGATAGCGAGGTCAATAGGCAAGACCGAGGTTTGAGATTTTTTCGTAAAGACCGAACGTTCGAGGTTAATACGTTGTTTATTATATGGCTTTTTGCTTTCGTTTTGCGGGCCCGTACTGGAAACGTGAAAATTACGGGAGACTTCTGCCCTACACTTGGCCAATTAGAGCGCGCGTCATATCGGCTACAAACACAAGCCATATAATAATGATTGTTAATGTACTCATACTCCCGTCATAACTTTACAGCCAGTAGGGATGTGTAGTGAAAAATTAGCGTCCCTAACGTTAGTAATCAGAAGACATTGTTTGCGAACTTTAGCAAACCCGGTGAATTTCTACTTGAATAGCTACGTAGTCGCTATTCTAGCTGCAGATTTCCTGGTCTAGAAACAAACTCACACTATGAAAGAAACCACAATCTAACGCCAACAGCAAATTCCCATATGGTCTAGCGGTTAGGATTCCTGGTTTTCACCCAGGCGGCCCGGGTTCGACTCCCGGTATGGGAAATGTTTTTTTTTTCCTTTTGCGTTTGCAAGCACGGGAAGACTACTTTAATAATGTAACCGATTCTCTACCTGTTAACAACACTGAGACTTTTAACCATCTCTCTTCATTCTTCACCGATTGAGACTTTATGATCCCCCAGTAATACACGAACGCTAAACTTCGAGTGTGATCCGCATATTAAATGAGGGATTGACAGTGCATTTTGTTCAAAGCTGAAAGACATGATATCCTTTTCGGCTTGTGACAGTACTTAACCTGCAGAACAAGAGGTTTAGCGCGACAAGCACGAAGCGCAATACAAAAGCGTGAAGCGCGGCTCTGAGCGCACTTTCCCACGCAACACGGCTCGCCCTCGAGCTTTGTGTTAGCGTATCTCGCTCAACGCTTCATTACACTGTTGATGCGCTTCTAACTTATTTTGAATGCAACAGGGATTCCGAAGAAAAAACGATTTTTTAAACATTTCATCATAAAAACCGCGATAAAATATTTGTTTACGACATATTAAGAAAACTATGTTAAAAAACGATGATGTGGGGACGAATTTTTTTTTAAACGACTTTAAACTACAGTCAGGCATCTTTAATAAACATTTACGACATGGGCACTCCTCTAATACGGACAGCTTGATAGTAGGGACACCTCTCTACATATTCTTTATTACGTTCACTTGGTTTCAGAGAACCCAGAATTGATATAATTTCAACTTGTATAATACGGACACCTTCACAATACAGACACCCAGCTATCGCCTTTTAGTGGTCGCATAAGAGATTTGGTGTATTTCGGATACAGTCACCTCCCTTGCAGTACCTGAAGTTCTTTAATTGCCTTCAAAGCGTCTGATCTTTTCTTGTATTCTACAAATCCGTAACCCATAGAAAGCAAATGTCCTGAAAACAAAAACAAAAACAAAAACAAAAACAAATGACGGAATTGGTGCGAATCGCAGCAAAGCGTAAAACTTACTCGAAAAGTTGTGGGTGAGCATAAACGTGTGGATGAAACTACATTTGGCGTGAAAATCCTAACTCAATTTCAACAGTATTTACAAAGATCAAAATATCAAGTAACCGCAATACGTTAAAACGAATATTAGGTAGAAATTTCACAACAGCTGTATGGTTATATGGCAGGATCCCGCTCTAAGGACACCCTTTTAATTGGGAAAGCTTGATTCAGATAGTCCTTCGGTTGGAAACATTCCTTAGGCATCTCCACAGCAATATCCACATTCAAGTCTGGCTTTATTGTCGTGCCAAGAAGACAACTTTCCACAACTTTGATATTTTCTCGCGACGTGAAACGTCAACAAACAAGGAACAAGAGGTTTCGCGAACAACGATGGCAATAACTGTACATATAATCACTGGAATGACGCCGACTGCTGGTGTTATGGAACACATACCAGGCTTTTTGGGATCCTTTTTCTTCGCTATAGTTGCATTAAGAACAGGACCCAACTTGGAAAAAGCCTGTAACAAAAAGAGAAATTAAAAAAGTTTGTAAAGACTTTCAACTAATAAAGGATTCCCCGTTTGTCTTTGAGCTATTCAAAGACTTCTATATGTTAAAGTTCAGGACAAAATTCGTAAGTCTACGGGGGATAAAGTATCGGGCAGTGTTTTTTTACGAGAGAGAGAGAGAGAGAGAGAGAGAGAGAGAGAGAGAGAGAGAGAGAGTACGGCAAGCGTTTGAGGTAGGCGTCGGAAAAATGGCCATTCCGATTGGCTAACGGCGCCCTGAGGGAATAATCGGTCATAAAGCCTTAGCTAGCCTGTTTAGCTGGCGGGATTTCCCGCCCAAGTACGGAGGCGCGGATGCTAAGGGCGAAGCCGCGAGGGAATGGTTAATTGCCTTTATGAGACGCGCCTGCAGAGAATCATGGTAGTTGTATTTATCAAAACATCCACTCCAAGATGTCTCCTGGAGGGAATTGGCCATTGTGACCACAGGTCTCCAGGCAACCTCGCCACTTTCGTTACAGGCTCCGCGGCTGTAACGAAGCACTCGCGGGCATAATCCCACCAGCTATGGACGCCAATCTATGGCCTCTATGCCGAACGTCAACTATGTACGACTTGAAATAATATTCAATGGGTTTATTGAGCGCTTCTAAAGTGGCTTTATCTGTACCAGAAGATACCAACGCAGGAGTATATAACATAACTTGCAACATCAAGAGAAGATCAAGGTACTTACCTTGTTGTTCTCTTGATAACATTCAATGAATACACATTGTCAACATGTTTACCTCTTTCAGGCTATCTTCTGTTGTATCGAAATTCAAGTTCTTTACAAAGACACTCGTGCCTTCAGTATTTTCTGAATCACCACCTTCATCGTCTTGAACATCAGATTCTTTATCTCCAGGAGTTTCCTTGCCCTAAAGAAACAAAACAAAATCACAATGTAAACATTCAGGTACTTATCTCCAATTATATGTAAAAGATAGCGAGCAAAAACACATTTTGTATTTGGTAACTGTCTTGAGTGTTTTCAAATTCGACGTTCGTAAATACTTCTCAATCGTAACCAGTCGAAATCACCCTTGTCCTTTTTTGAGTAATCAGTCATAATCCCTTTTTCCAGCCTCTTACGGGCAATGGCCGCGTCGAGGTAAACCCTTTATATAAAGCGAAAGGACCACCTATATACAAACGTAAGGCTGAACGTTGAACAGAAACAAACCTCGAAAGTCGCTTGGAAAGGCAACAACCCACTTCTTAGCATCAAACAAATTTCTGACTACTTGGTCAAAATTTTAAGTGACATTTCGTTTTCAACAACTGAGCCACCCCTGCCCCCCCTTCCCCGCCCCCTCGCCATGACAGTTGAGTGAGTTGAGTTGATAGCTTTATTTATAAACGACCAAAATTCCTTCAAAGAGGTGTTTGTAGTAGTTACAGCCAGAAATTAAAGTAGCTGTAGTAGCAATTTCTCATATAATCTTGTTTGTCTTTCTAGTAGTAATTACTCCTCTTTAAGAATTCTTCTTGCGTGCCAGGACTTTTAAAACAAGAGAGTGTTATATTTCACTACCAATTTGGAAGAAAAACAGCCTGTTCCGCCTGTTGTATTATAGATCAATACTGATTGGTAGCATACATTGCATGATAGAGGTTCAGACCCACGCAAATGCTGTAACATTGTATACCTTATTCTCCTTTGTCGTTTCTGATGTTTCTTCTGCAAGTTTCTCTTCAGGTTTCCCAGAAAATACTCCAAGAGGAGCCCACTCTAAGTACAGAGGGACGTGTTTAAACTGTAAATACAAAGCAATGTTTACCAACTGGTTAGTCAAAGCGCTTTTCCTCAAGTGAGTGAGATATGCAATGTTTGCTTCAGCCCCGTCAGAAATCTTCAATCTCCAATTCTCTAGAACACTTTCAGTCTTGTCCACAGTATTTTCAAAGATCAACAAAAGTGTTTCAGTAGGATGTCGAGCAGTATCAGTGTGTTTCAGCAATCTGTGCAAAATGTTAGAACGACTCCAGATGTCCTTGCATTCAATTGCTCTCAACGAAGTGCTTCCCATGCTTTTCTACTGGTTAAGACTCTCCGGGAATTGTAACATATTTAATCTTAAGCAAATATTTCAAAATTTACCTTGCTATATGCCAACTTTTGGAAAGCTTTCTTTGCTTGACTTGGTTCAAAGAACTCCACAAGAGCCGTGATTCCTGAAGGAGGCAGCACAAGCCTGGCAACTTTTCCAAATGGTGCAAAGATATTCCTGAGCTCCTCACATGGTGTGTTAAAGGGAAGGTTTTTCACAAGTATGACAGTTTTACTCCTCTTAGCTGACGGCTAAGATAAGGAAGTCACAATTAGTTTGTTCATGATATCAATAATTCCTTATGTAAAATGTTGTAAACTAAACTCACTACGTTTACTTAGTGTAATTTCACACCTGACATCAAGAATACTTAATACTTGATTTGACAGTTAAAAGAACAAGTAACAAGCTAAGCGAGTTATATGCATAACACACCTGCCCAAAAACATCAAGCTTAACTCCTTCAGACACAAGAAACTTCCTTGTTTCTGTAACAACTTGTGTTTCTCCGAGAGCCATGCGTACAGCCAGACTTCTTGATGAGGCGTCATCTAAAATGCTGCCTTTAGTGGTGTTATACTGATCAGCCATGACATCAGCCACAGAGTTCATTCCCAGAAACAGTGTGTTCCAGTTATGATCGTGGCTGCTGAGACTTTTCTTCTTGGCGTCACGTTTTGACTTGAAAGACGTCACTGTATCTGTATAGGCAAGAAGACTTTGTTATTTGCAATAAGCATTCACAGATCACCTGCAATCACAGATAGGGCACACGACACATTTAGGTAGAAGGTACGGCTTTATCTACAAGTTGTTAGTCCTCACACATACAACAAAAGCGCTCCAAACACAGCTGAAAGGGTCATGTAAAGAGTAATGGGTCATTTGTTGCTAGATTTGTTCCATCTATAGGTAGTTAGATTATTGTTAATTTTGTTTGCAGTGTTAACTGAAAAGATTGTAGACATTAGTAGCTTGAATTTTTAAAGATCATCTTAAATATTTTGACCCAACTAATACTTCTGAAAAGAACACTACATGAAAGGTTTTTTGAAAAGAAAAAACAACAACAATTCCACTACAAACCTGTGTCTTCATCCTTAGTCTCCTTTGCCTTTGATGGTAAAATGTGGAGCAGTCTTCCTTGAAATATTTTCCCATCCAGCTCATTAAAAGCTTTCACTGCATGTTCAGGCATGACAAAAGTGACAAATCCTATTCCAATGGGCCTGTTAGTTGTCTTGTCCAACGGCAGGTATGTCTCAGTCAGGGGACCAAACTTGTCAAACAGGTTTTGCAAGTCTTCCTCTGAGCATGCATAGGCCAAGTTACGAAGAAAGAGTCGACCAGACTACATCGTGTTTTAAACAAAGACTCAAATATTATTTTAGGTAATACTGGTAATTTACATGTACTTGTTTTGCCCTAAGGTTAAGTCTACATACAAGCCGAGTAGCCCATCAGGCCGGAGCTTATCCCATTTCTTGTGGCATGAAGCAACTAAGAGTATTTCACTTCCCCCTAGATGGGATGCTAGTTCATCGCAAGGTTACCTCCCAGCATTAAGTTCGCCGGTACCCATTTATACACCTGGGTGGAGAGAGGCACTGTGAGAGTAAAGTGTCTTGCCCAAGAAAACAATGCAATGACCCTAGCCAGGGTTCCAACCCGGACCACTTGATCCGGAGACAAGTGCACTAACCATGAGGCCACTGCACCTCCCTCCCTCCTCCATTGTTTGGTCTTAATAAGGATGCTCTTTTTAATTGCAGCCCTGCTGTGTAGACCAGACCCTGGCTTGGGAGAAGGGGCAACCACTCCCTGTAAAGTAGTATTATAATAATATTATTACTATTACTATTATTGTCACAAATAAAAGCACTGGGGCAGTGTCAGGGCAGAAATGTATTGTTTAATGATTTAAGTACTGCAATTTCGCATTTTAGGCAGGGATCATTATCCAGCATTACAGGCTACAATGCATGCAAAGGCCTATGAAGCTGTAGCCATTTCTGTACCTTGCTGGATCTAGGGTCAATTACCAGCCACTGTTTCAGGACATTAGCCTGCACTCACTACGGAGGAACGCAGCCAGACCGGAAAGAGTGGCAGAAATCAAGTTTATCCTGGATGTAGCTGTTGCACGCACCACATGCCTGACACTACATTTTCCCTTACCTCTGCAATGCTTTCAAACTCTTCTTCACCTCCTTGTGCAGCAAGTTTCTTCATCCAGGGTTTGTCTTTGTCAATCTCCTGATTTAGTGATTGTTCTCCTTTGTCTCTGAACAGCTCAATATATCGACCCTCAATACAATCTCTATCTCTCTTCAGTGCCTCCTTAATATCTTTCTCATTTCCAAAATCAACAAATGCACAGCCAGCTGGCTTTCCCTTGGCATTTTTTATTATTCTAATATCTACTATTCTCAGAGGTGCAAAGAAGTCTTTGATGTGTTGTTCCTTTGCCTTGAAAGGCAATCCCCTCATTTTAATTGTTCCAAATACAGAAGATTCTTTGGGACTGTCGTCTGTGTTATTATCACTATCATCATCTTCATCAGCATCGTCTCCATTATCATAACCCTCCTCAATGTCGTCCTCATCATTATCATCACTATCACCACTGTCCTGGTCACTTTCTCTTGCACTAGTATCCATAGGTTCATCATCCAAACTTTCTCTATTCCTCTCCTCTTCATTTTCTGAATCATCAATTTTATTATTTTGGGATCCTTTACTTTTCTTGGTCTTTACAGTCTTCTGTTTGCTTGAAACAACCTTTGATTTTAAATAATCCATATCTGACAATTTGGAATCCTTGGCTATTTTGGTCTCTTCCTCATCAATTTCCTCACCATTTTTTGTATCTTCAGTCCATGCTTCTGTGGCTCCTGCAACAAAATTCTATATATTAGTACAGTAATGAGAATCACTTGTAAAGGTGTTGTAGGGAATGCATACTACAACTGGAAATTGAAACTAGGGCTGTATAATAAGTTGTCTACAGTTGACTCTCACTGCAGCAGACAACAACTAACCCAGGGGCTGCTATTGAGAGATGTCCAATAGTACAGGTTCAACTGTATTCAGGTATGACAAATTAAACTTGTGCTCCACGGGTTCCACTTGTTCTTGTCTACTGGTGCATTGACTGCCAGCAAAAAAATAAAACACTTTCTCCACAAGCCTTTAAGACAAAGCAAAGCGAAAGTGGAAGTAAAAAGAGCCAGCCAAGTTTTGTAATATTCAAATCTTTCAAATTTTTATTTTCATTTAAGAAGTGACATTTGTGCCCAATATTTGGTTAAAGGAACACTGTAGGTTTCATGTAAACTATATAAGAGGTTAGTACACGGCAGCGATAGGTCTATGATTAGGGGCGAATCTAGGGTAAATGGTGACTTATTTCTGAGATGGGTCTAAGACAATGCTCCCCTAGGAAACGTTTTGGATTTTAACTCCCCAAAATCCACTTTCATGGGTTTCTAAGTTGTTCCGAAAAATCTGATCGATTTTCATAAAATGGTGGAAGGCAGTAAAAACAATATTTTACATATGAGGGCAGTAAGTGAGTTAAAAAATTGTTTTTAACATGTTAAAGCCAACACATATTTTTTAATTTCATAACGTAGACAAACTGGCTGTTTGCACAAACAACTGTGAAAAAGTGGGAAATGACATCATCAAAACAGATACGGAAAATGTGCTACAGCGGTCCCAGATGTACTTTTGTAAGAATTTTATGAGTGGCATATTTTTAAACATTAAACATTTTTAAAACTTCTGATGCGGATCTTCAAGTGAGTCAGCATCCTGAATCAATATCGATAGTCCTTATCATATAAATGGTCTTTCCATCACTGCATTTTCTTGTGGATGATTAAAGTGTACCTGATGCATCATAAACTTCATCTTCATTACCACTGTCATCAGAGTCATCATATTTTAATGGGCTCTTGGATGACTAATAAAATTAACAAGGAAGAAACAGAAGTGAATTAAAGAATTAAACAACACAGATCTTAACCTTGAAATGAATATTCCATTAACAGAGTCTTTACTGAGAAGGGAAAACCCAACAGATCAACATGGCTTAAAAAATTATTAACAACACTGGTAAGAATTCCTAACATTAGGGATCCATAGTGGTTTTTTCTCAAAGTCATCAGCTTGGCAAGTAGGCCAGATGACATACTTGCCATGGCAAAATTTTACTCTCTCTCTTTCTGAAAGTTCCAAATGAATGACAAGAGGTCAGAATGCACAGGACTCATAAAAAATATAAGAAATGCTTTCAAACTGAAATGAGTCAAACTAAACTTGTCCAGCAGACAAGTTTTCGCATTGTTTTGGTCATCCTTTCAATTTTTTAGTTGTCTCTGAAACTGGATGACTGCTAATATGGATCCCTGTAACATATGTCATGAGTTTACAAATATTTTCCAACAGGCACCACAATGCTGACCTATGAAATGGTACTATAAACTCACTCCAAGAGGCCTTTCTACCAGTAAGTATTATTTTACTGTGACCTGCACCTTTCTTATCAATATTTAAAACTGCCAAAAGCCTTCCTAATTCCTAGTGTCCAATTTAGTTCAGTTAACTAGGTATGCATTTACAAAAGGTACAAATCTGTTCCAATGCAATAGATCAGAGGACGTTAAATGTGTCAATGGTCTCCGAGACATACAACTGCAATGTATTTCATTGAACACCGAGTGAGTACAAATAAAGAAGGATTGATTGAGATTGATTGATAATGTAAGGGTATAATACCAGCCAAAAGTAACCTAACTTTTAATTGCCATTCTGAACATTCCAGTTCAGTTGAAAGTACTTCCTGTTTCAATAATTTTGGCTAGTACTGCACTGTATTCTCTCCTAATGCTAGTCCATCACAGGATCGGAGTGTGTGTACAAAGAGCAAGCCAGTGAGCCATGTGATCTGTGATCCCTGACCCCCATAAATTATTAGACTAACATGTAAGCTGACTTAGCTAACTTAGGATAGCCAGACTGCTATTTAGACTAACCAGAAGGTTATTTAGTTTAGCCAGTATTATTAAAGCTAACCAAAGCATTATTTCTCAATCAGCTAACCTGTAAACAAACCATTTGAGCCAGAAGTCCCTACTGGCTTCAACAAAATGGCTAGCCACTAGCTATCTAAGCTAAATCAAACTAACTAGAGGGTTATTTAGGTTACTTGAGCATAGTTAGTAGAGGGGTTTCATAACCAATCCTTTCCTCTCCTCAGAGGGCTATTCACGCTAACTAGACAGCTATTTAGGCTAACTGGAATGGGCCAGTCACATGACTCACTGACTTGCACTTTGTGCATACCCATTGCAGAACTAGGATAGCAGAACTGGTATATATAGCTTTTCATTTCAAGCAGTCCTGTACATACCGGTACCTTATTTGCTGTGACTATTTCCTGTTTCCTTTGCCTTGTCTGACTTTCCTTTGGTTCTGGCTGGCCACTATCTACATTATCATTACTCCATGTTTGTTTTGAGCCACGGTGTTTATGTACACTTAAAAATTCCTGAAATTCAGTATCCTTTTCTAGGTCATCTAAAGCTTTTGTCCGCTTTTTCTTGTTTTTCTCATTTACAGTACTTGATTTCTGTTTGTTTATGCTATGTGTTTCAGTTGGATCTTTCGCCTCTGTAGGTTTTGAAACTCGATCTTTCAGGTCCTCAGCTTTCCTTTCTTTTTTCTTTTTCAATCTGTCGTTCGCAGAACTTCCCTCCGAATACCTGCTCCAAGGCCGCGGTAGTGACTCATCTCCAAGACTTTTAGCAAAGTCTACGGTTATCTTAGAGGTATCAATAAACGAACTGTTAAAATGCTGTAAGGCAGCTTTCGCCTGATCTTCTGTTTTGTATCCAATGAAGCCAAATCTTCTGAACTTTCCATCTTTTGTGCGGCACAACTTAACATCTGTTAATTCTCCTTTAGCCGCAAAAATAGAACGGATCCTTTCTTCTTTTATACTGTTAGGAAGGTTCCTGATAATAAGCCTGGACATGATCCCAATCTCTGGATTTTCTCCATTGACTACCACACGTGTGTTTGGTTCACGATTCCTCCATTTTGCATGTGTTTTACATCACGGGTGGTCATGATGGCAACCGCTGAAATCAATAATATTGAGCCCGCAAATCAAGATGGCGAAAATAGGGGGTAGTTCAAAATCAGTGAAAAGAAAAATAGAGGAAATCGAGGAGGATGCAAACGACGGCAAACAACATAGCATCAAAAGATTCTTTAGAGCACCTAACCAAGGTAAGAGACTGTTGAGATGCATTGCCTTGGCTTTCTTTAGCTTTACTATACTATTGTAGGTATTCTTTTACCTGTTCCGGTCCTTAGGCTTTATTAAGGTAATTCCTCTGAAATAAAAGTTACAATAGGGTTTTGTTCAAACTCTGTCCACCGAATATTTGTCATATTATAACTTCAATTTTGAAATAAAAAAGGGGGGTGCCCATGCTCATTAAGGAGCAGTGAGGCATTGAAAATGCCCCATTTTGGCATTATTTGATGCTTGTTATAAGAACGCATTCCCAGTAATTGTAAAATCTTTGTGAACCCAGACTCAAAAGAATACGCATTAAACTACAGTTAATGCATTGTGTCGAACACAAATAAACATTTTAAGTTTGATTCAGGCAGAAAGCTAAATCCTTGATTAAAAATTTGAACCAAATTTCTTGACGTGGTTACCGACTGCAAAATAGAAAAGACCACAGTGTGTCTGCTATTTTTCTTATTTATTCAATTTTCAGCAATAGAAATTAGATTAGTCTTTTCTCACGCAAAGCTTATGATTAGTTGATTACAATGACTAGAAAAAAATTGGGGTGCCTGTGCTCGTTTGTGAGCTAGAACCATTTTTCAACTGACAGAGCTCAATATCAAGGCAAATCCGTCATGTTTTCAATATGTGCGTGCACGAGCACGCGCTAATGACGCCATAAATTATGCACAGTAAGGATGTGCAATGTAAATGTGAAGAATGACCTTAAATTTCAGACTCGAGCTTAGCTTGAACTGCTGTTTACTTGGCAGGTGACAGCCATCTTTTGAATCTTTCATACGTTTTGTTATGGTTATTCAGTAACCAAACAAAACCTTTGCCCATCTTTACCTGTGGCCTGATTAATGCAGTGATCAATGTTTAGCCAGAGGCAAGGGGGGGGGGGGGGTGCCCGTTGTGCCTTTTGGGGTTTAAAAATGCGGTTTTGGCAATTAGGGTGTTCAGCCTCAAAAGTTCTATAGCAGGAGTTTTGGCTGTACCTTTTAGGGTATGAGCTGAAAAAATATGGCAGCAGATAATTTGTTTTAGAATTGGTAGCTCTTAGGGATGAAAAACATTTCAAGCCATGCCCACAAAACAGGATCTTGTACCTGTTAGGGGTTCTTTTCAAAGTTTCTGATGAGCACACTCATCCTTTTCATATGGGAGTCCCCTACCAGGTGTTTAGTGCGATCGAGGGAGGGGAAAGAGGGTGGGTATAATTTTATGCGGTGTCTGACTTTTCAAAGGAAGGCTTTGGCTGAAATACACTTAGGGCAACATGGGATAAAGTTCCAGCTCACCTTGCAAAAATTGGACCATTCCTAACCTGGGGCTCAGATTTCTGAGTAAAATTCCTTTTTGTGGGGATGGTAGTGGAGTTGCTGCATAATTCCAGCTCACCACTGTCTGGTTGCTAGCTGTGTGCTTGCTGCATGGGAAGTATGTTATGTACAGCAGTGCATGATAGCAGTCTGTGGTGCCCTTGAGGGCAGAGAGCATAAAATATATATCTAACATGAAGTGTGGAAGTTTGATGGTTACTTCAGGGTCATAAATTTTTTGGGTGATATGTTTTGGTGGGCAGAGGGTTGTAGATACAAGGTATTTCATAGATTTGAAAAAAAGGTGTCTGAGTGGATTAGTTTGGGTAGTCTATATTTGTCACAGATCTGAAAAGAGTCATTGTTTAACTGCATGTATGATTTGGCATAATTAAATTAGATATTTATTTTAATAATAACTTGCACTTTTTCTAGAAATGGAAATGAAGGGCCATGAAATTTCCAAGTCCAATAAAACAGGCAATTCACTGGCCTCTTGGAAGTGGAAAGGAACCTTACTCTACTATGAATCACAGGAAATCCAGCATTCAGAGAAAATTGCAAGTTTTGATTTTGATGGCACATTAGCGAAGACATCTTTATTCAAACATGGACCTGATGCATGGTCCATACTTTACCCAAACTGTATAGAGAAGCTAACATGTCTTCACAAGGATGGATATAAACTTGTTATCTTCACCAATCAAGCTGCAATACGTAAAGCTAAGGCATCAAAACAAAAGGTTATAGATGAAAAGAAAGGAAGACTCACAGGCTTTGTCAAAAAGGTAGCTAAAAAATTCTCAGTTTTTTTTTTCTCAGTTTATTAGAGGGTTGTGGTTGAAGAAACAGTGTTCAGTTCAGAATGGTGAGATTCATATACAAGATGTAATATATTATTTTGTTAAACATTAGTAGGAGAGTATGCTCTACCACATTTCCAATCACAAGGAAAAAATATGATGCACAGTACACCTATGGTACTTGCCAATACCAAGTACCAATGGCAACAGCTAAGCAGCTCATTACCCACTTACAATGTTGTTGAAGTACTGATAGTTATTACCCAGTATCAGAGGCTGACAGTTCATGCAAAGGGCTTCTGATACATAGCCCTCTCCATGTATTTGCATGCCTGAGTGATTAATACCCAGTGACAAATGATGGCTGACATTGTATAAAATAATAGCAAGGAGAACAAATTATTCTTAATCTCTTAATAATTTAGATGTTTCATTCAGTGTTCCAGATAAGTGAGGGGTCTGGGGTCAAACACTCATCAAGGTCAGCTACATGACACAACAAATTAATAGAGGAAATTTATAATGATTAGGTGGGAGCAATG
The DNA here is from genome assembly GCF_964199315.1 of Orbicella franksi. Taxonomy (NCBI): domain Eukaryota; kingdom Metazoa; phylum Cnidaria; class Anthozoa; order Scleractinia; family Merulinidae; genus Orbicella; species Orbicella franksi. The sequence goes on along the minus strand of NC_138156.1, from coordinate 2,294,928 downwards.
GGAATTGACCCACTGGAATTTCTTATCGACACACTGCCTTGAAAACGTATCTGGAACCTGGTCCATTACGCTTTTTTTCCAGGTGGATCTCCCATTCCAAATACTTGTGGCCACATCAAAGGATGCCTATCGTAAGCCCAGCACAGGAATGTGGGAGTTCTTTTGCCAAAGCTGTAATGGTGATGTGAAAGTTGATAAAAAGAAAAGTTTCTTTGTTGGTGATGCAGCTGGAAGGGGAAAAGATCATGGCAAAAGTGATAAGGAATTTGCGGCAAATTGTGGACTGACATTTTACACAGAAGAAGAATTCTTCTTGAAAGAATTATTAGGAAGCAAAGAAAAGAAATGAGCTCTAGATTTTAAGTCACACATTAATAATCTTTAGTGATTATCATTTAAAAATAGTCATTTTACTTCACACTTTGCACAAAAAAAACAATTCATATTAACTATTTAACCTACAAAAAATAATCTTTATTATATTTCCCCTATTATCTATTTACCTAGGAAAGCCAGTTGTTCAATTTTCTTTTACATGTCTGTCTTGCCATCTATTGTTATCAATGTTTGAAATTTATTACCCATTAAAAATACTGCTTACAGTTAATGAGTTTTTCAACACTATTTTCTTTTAATCCACATCAGTTGTGAAAAAAAAATTAATCCAGTGGATAAATATATAATATTTTTAATTTCTTGTCTTTGTTGAAGATGAAGCTTTCTTGGTACTCATAATTTTGACAATCTGGTTCGACTCATTCACAGCATCTTGTTTATGTAACACATTTTTCACACCTTTTGAATTTACCCCTTCTGCCCTCACATACTCTCCAGCAAGAAGAGAAACTGGTGGATAAAGCATGATGTCAAAGAGTTGTCCTATTGTTGTACCTGGTTTTAAAACAATACAGTCCCTGAGAATTTGGGGTTTGTCATTTGTAATGACACTGATTGATTGACAGGTGTCAAGGCAACTGACAGGAAATGCATAGACTGGTGATCGCAGTTTCACAGCTTGTGACAAGGCTTGCAGCACACCAGTGTTTCCAAAGACTTGAAGAATGCTGTCTTTTATGTCCCTTAATTCTTTCTCAGACTTGTCATTTGTATCTTGTTGCTGAGCATTGAAATCAAAATGAGAGGCTCCACTTTGGTATGATATAAGACCGTCCTTACACTTCTGCTGAAGAATACACTCACTCTTTGCACTAACTGGCACCATTATCATGTCACTGAACTGTTCTTGAAATTTCGCCAGATTATTGACAGCACCAGAAATATCAACTTTGTTGAGAGCTAAAAGAATAGGAAAGCGTAGTCGCAAAAAGTTGTCAACTAATTTGTGCACCAAAAGTTCAGCATTAGCATTTTCCATCTTAGGAATTGAAAGAAGCTTGTTGTCTGTTATTCCTGTAGACTCAAAAGCAAGCTGAATCAGTGCTTGTGAGGTATGGTACCCAGTAAACATGTCACAGAGTTTAGCAGGTTTCTTCCTAATAGAATCCCATTTGACCATGATATTATCATAAATCCATCGGTGAAGTTCTTCTTGAATCCATTCCACATCTCTTGAGGGGTCATATTCTGGTAAGAAAAGACCAAAATCACTGTAATAAAGGTTTTGTACATTAAACCACTAAACCATGGGTATTGAGCATGCTTTTTAGAGTACCCAATCTTTCCCCTCTCACAAAGAAAACAAATAGAATTAAAGCACGCAAAAGAAGTGCAAAGTCCACACAAAATTGGTGTTGTCTTGAAATATCCTCCTTTAAATTCTAATTGTCAGAATGCTGGTCAACCTTTTTCATTTGTTAGGAACATTTCTCCTTTCAGCATGTTGATTGGTTAATTCAGGGTTCTCAGAAGAATTTTTCACAGGCAGCGTAATCAGTCTTTGAAGCATCTCATTGATTTCAGAGATTTAGGGTAACTCTTGAACAAGTAGTGCTGTTTCACCTTTTTAAATATTATCTTCTTCGTGAAATGTCTCCGTCTGTAAATCTCAATTTATTTTTAAATGTGTGCATATTTTAATACCCGGAACATTTGTCTTTACAGCTGGTGGAATTCCACCAGCTGACGGCTTCTACTGACTGAGAACTTTGTAATTTCTAATCCACATCAATAATACCTGTAGTAGGCTTTCCATCTTCATCAGTCTGTCCAGACAGGTCAATTACATGAACAAGCACATCAGCGTCCAGCAGATCATTCAAAAACTTATTTCCTCGACCTCTTCCTTCACATGCACCTGGCACTAAACCAGCCACATCTTTGAGCAGGACTGGAACAAACCTTTCACCTAGAGCACTGTGACCATACTGTGCCTGACATCTGTGGCTCCACTCTGCACATGGACACGGTATTGAGTAGAATGCCTGGCCAATATTTGGCTCAATAGTTGTGAACGGGTGGGCTCCTATCTTTGCCATATTTTGGTGAGTGGCAGCATTGAAGAATGTAGATTTTCCAGCTGAAGGTTTTCCTACAAAATCATTCAGAAACACAAGTTTTGTTACTGATAAGAATATTTTAGCATAACTATTAATCCAAGTCTTAAGGGATGGGTCATTTTTTTTGAGCGGGGGTGGGTAATTTACCCCAAAAATTCTGCACAGCAAAAACTGCTGGAAAAAAAAATCAAGCAAGTGCTTTCTACTATCCAGGTCCTATTTTTGATGCACAAGCTATTGCCCACCAAAAAAACATGCACAACTAAAGCTGAGATAAAAATTCATGGCCCAGAAAATTGCCCAGCCCCAGCCCCAGCCGCCGCCTCCCCTCCCCCCCCCCCAAAAATACTATAATAATAATAAATTACCAATAAGACCAATGACAAAGTCCCATCTTCCACCCCTCACATTCATCATTTCTAGCTTCTCTTTAACATTTTGAAAGTTCACTGAGTCCTGATCACTGACTTGTTCCTCATTCTCAAGCGATACAGTTTCATCTTTTCCAATGATGTTGAACTTTCCCGCATTTTCATTGATCCATTCTTTTGCTGAGTCTACCAAACCAAACACCATTGGCATTCCAACAAACTGTTGACATGAACGCCGCAAGAAGCTGATGAGCTCTTCTATAAAATCTTTTGGCATTGCGTTCGAGCGGTTTGGTATCTCGATGGAAGGGATTTCTTCCGGGTATTTTGACGGAAGTGAAATCTTTAGTTGAAGAGATGACACAGAAGAGGAAATGCTGAGGTCATCAATTCTGATCATAAACGCCGGTGGGAAAGCACTGAGCTCCGAGAATTCCTCAGGAAATATAGACTTCAGGGTTTCAACTTCCTCTCTTTGCTCTTCTAAATAATCCATTATACGATTGATTCTTACAACCAGTTGCTGCAGAGAAAAACAACCAGTGCGCTTAAACTAAAACCACCATTTTAGAAATTCTTGGTGGTGCAATACATCGCGAGCTCTGATTGGTCTGTCTGTATCTACGCGAAAACATCCCAGAGGTCAGTTCGACACTATCAGCGCCCGTTCGAAGAGTTTCAAGATGGCGTCGCGCATACTTTCTCGATTGAACTTGGTTTCAAAGAGATTTTTCTCTGCTGAGGCTTCGCAAGAGTCTTCATTTGTGGCGAAACAGTTGGCTGAATCAAAACATGCTGAATGTAAGTAATCTTATCGATTAATTTCCTTTAAAAATTGTACAAAAAGTTGTGACGTTAATATTTGTGACGAATACGCCATAACTTGGATGAGTATTGTAGACTGATCCAAGTACACCTCCGAATTTAAACCAACACATGATGGTGGTTACTAAAGCTATTATTGTCAATCTAAAATGAGCTACGTGATAGCAGAACATGTCAAATCAGTCCAATAGATGTACGTTTTGTCTTCTTTCACGTTTTTAAATTGTTTCTATATGATCAGTCTGATGAGTGTGTCATACCGTAAGCTGCCGCTTATAAGCCCTTTGCTTATACATCTTCGTAAGGGTTTTTAGATGGGCTTTAAACAGAGGGGCTTATATCTGAGGGGGCTTATAATAGGAATTTAAAAAAAAACTGTTTCGAAATGGGCTATAGCTGGACATGTTAATTAAAATAGTTTTTTCATTTACTGGTAATTAAGCTTTAAAGCCCTGGCCAAATGGACTCATGAGTAGATGCAAGTTGAAAACTTGGGCCTGCTTGCGACTCCATTTGGCCAGGCATTGCGTGCACTTGCGTTGACTTGTGAAGACTTGCACTCACTTTGGTTGAGATCAAATTTGCACCCAAGTCAGTGCAAGTTTTTCACCGTTTGGCCACCCAACCCAAGTGAACACAAGTTGAGTGACGTCCATTAACCTTTTATTAGTCAATTAAACACAGGACATGTCTACCTTGAAATGTTTTTTTATTTGGTGACTTGGAGCTACTTGCCTTTTACTTGCAAGTTTGCTTGGCCAGGGCTTAACACGTCATATCAAAACAAATTCAAAACAGTGAAAGCTAGGGTGGGGCTTGTATCTGGGGGGAGGTTTATAACTGGATGTATTTTTGGTTTACAGGTAGATGGGCTGATAACTAGGGGGAGCTTATAAGGGGCACTTTACGGTATACACACAATTTCTGTGCAAAAGTTTTGGATGCATGTCGGGATCTCAGTGCAGAATGCTAACTCAAGTGCACTTTGAGGACAAGAAACATAATTAGCTAGAAATAAAGTCAGCTAAAGTTGTGAAAGTATATGGAGTATGTGATTCACCTAGCTAGCCGTAGCTTCAAGCTTGGTAGTTTAATTTTCAGACATGTCATTTAAACAAACAAACAAAACAAATACTTCAAGTAAGGATAGCATGGGTAATTGAAACTTAAAGCCTCAAAATGTTCTTTTGTTTCTCACTGTCTTTTTTTTAGCAACTATGAAGACCTGGAAGTTGATTTCCTACTTTGTTGCCATCCCTGGCTGTCTCCTGTGTGCTTACAATGCTGTTCTAAAGGAGAAAGAGCACCACACTCACCCAAGGCCGGAATTTGTACCATATACTCATCTCAGGTTAAGGAAAAAGGTTGGTGAAGAATTTGTTTAAATACTTTCCTTCGTACATGTTTTCATGTATACGGTGGCCTCATGGTTAGTGCACTAGACTTTGAATCAAGTGGCTCAGGTTTATTCCCTGGCTGTGGATATTGTTTCCCATTCCTGGGAAAGTGGAAATGCTCCTAGTCATTTCATACTACAGAAATCAGAGATAAGCACCGCCCTGATGGGCCACTTGGCTCACAAGCAGACTTTACCTTTGCGTTACAGTAAGCTGCATGCCCTCATGAAAGCTAAGGGAATGCAAATTCCTTACAGAATGATGATCTGGGGGTCAAGATGTGAAAAATAGCATAACTTTGTGATGTATGTCTCTGGCAGCTATCGTTAGGTTGTGACTTGATCCAAGCAACTTTAAACTGAGCACAGTGCTAACTGGCTCATGTAAAACATTTTGAAATGCCAATTGCAAAAATCAATTCCTTCAGGGCGTTTCAATGTGCTTTTCCAACCTTGAATCTACATTTGAATCATGCGTTCTTGATATTGTTTTCATACTCTCCACAGGGCTGTCAGTAACTTTTGATTCAGCTGTACCCTAGCCTTGATTTTGACATCCGTAACAAACTTGTTACTTAATGAGTGAATTGTTTAACTACGACCAAGTTCACTTGTAAAAACTAGGGCCCATCAAGTTTGCTCAGCTCTAATAGGTGCTATAGGTTGTGGCCCTTATGGACAGCCCTGGACCCCATTAGTTGCTAAGCACTAAAATCTTTGTAATTCCTTGTCCACCTTTCTCTATATTCCCATTTGTTCAGAGAAGTAATCTTTTTTTTTTTTTCAGGCGTTCCCATGGGGTGATGGTAACCATTCATTGTTCCACAACCCTCATGCCAACGCATTGCCTGAAGGCTATGAAGATGAGGATCATGATCACTGAACACAAGTTACTTCCATTTGTGTGCAGTCTTTTGTTCATTATTGCTGTTTTCAGGGCATGTTGTTAATTGAAAAATTGTTTGAAGATTTGTCAGCCTACGATAATGTTATCTACGGTCGTCATGTTGGATGAAATGCTAAACTAGTTGTGAATAAAATGCAAGAATTGCAATAATTCTGTTTTGCTTTATGTGTCTTGTATCCTCATTTAGGAAATTGAAGACGACTTAGCTTTTGCACAAGACTTCTGCAAGCTGCTTTCTGATTTTTACTGTTAATAGAATGTGGAAGTACATTACTCTTGTGTAATCTAAATGGTTACAGCTGTAGTTCTTTGATTATTCTTTTTCTTCTAAAACTGAGGATCCAAAACTTTAAGAATTGTCTAATTTTGAGCAATAAACACTGAGGTTCAATCTCTGAGTGCGGAATTTAAGAAATAGCTTGCACTGACAGTAAAGATCAGGTGATTTTCTGGGTCAGAGTTGCATGAGCACAAGAATCCAATGTGAGCATGAAAGCTGTATCTTATCTTATTAGATATTGAGGACATGCATCATTTTAGTCTTTGTAGCAGGTGTTCTGTCAAATTCTTATGATTGTTCTCTGTACTGTCCTCCTATACCTTGCACTGTGAAATTTGACTTCCCTCAATACTTGCTTTCTCGTTTGCGTTTGTTTCGGAGCGGGCACATTACAAAGGTGTTTACGGAGTTGTAGCGTTACACGAGCCAACCGCGAGCCCAAGTCAACCTCGAGTCAACAACGAGCCAAGCCAATTTTTTTTCTTTTTTTTTTTTCTTTTGTCCCCCCAAAAATACAGATTGTAGGAAGTAAAATATATGAATATAGATCGTCTTAGCAGTCAACAACAGGACATTTTAATAGCAGGATCGCTCGCGCCGTCTTGTAGTCTTACGCGACATATTATCTTATCCAAATAGTGAGTGACGTAAATCTAGTTAACTATCTGCTGACTCAGAGAAAAGTTAAACGATATTAAACATTCGTGCCACGCGAGTGAGTTGCCTCTTTCCTGAATTTCGTGCCCGACCTTAAAGTTCCGATAACTGTTGCAGGATTATGTTTGCAGAGCTGTGTTAGTGTTGCAAAGCTGCATTTATTTCATCAAGAAACCAACGACAATCGTGACAATAACCTTATAGAGCCGAAATGAACAAATGAAGAAAATCATCTATATTCATACATTTTATTTCCTACAATCTTTTTTTCGAGACAAAAGAAAAAATATTGGCTTGACTCGTGGTTGACTCGAGGTTGACTCGTGACTCGAGACTGACTTGGGCTCGCGGTTGGCTTGTGTAAAGCTACAACTCGTGTTTAATACGTGAAGCACTGATCTAATCAAGGGTTCCACCTCTGGCTTTGTCAATAAGGTTGACTGTATGAATACGTACCGAATAGGAGTGTTCCTCGCTTGTAGCTGATGACCTTCTAGGGAAAAGTTAAGTACTGAGGTATAATTATCCATGCCTAAAATCGACCTACGTCATTACTAACATGTCTAGCACCTGCAAATTCTATGCATGATGCGCGAAGCGAGAAATCTCTGGACACGATCGCAAGTGCGTGCAATTTTTATCGGTAGGCTGCTACGTAAACATCATTTGCACAAAAAATTATCATATCGGTTTTTTCCTGTTATGGGTGTCACGGTTTCCTCTCAGAGGCAAAAGAAGGTAGTTAAAAGGGTCCCTCCACCATCTTTTGCTAGTTTTTCTACCACTGGAACCCTAACTACTTCAGCTCATGTTGACGAAGGTGAGACCGAATAAAAAATTATGTTATCTAGGCTAACACGCTTACACAAAATAGGCTTAGTGCACTTTTGTCTTTAACGTGAGAATAATTTGCTTTTGCGATAGCGTATTTAACACCTGCAAAAATGGCATAAATACCTGTCAAAAGATGGAAGCCATTAGCTTTTATGTCAAACAACGTCTTTTGACAGGCGTTCGCCAAGATCGTTATGTATACGGCAATGTCATCCTGCTAGAAACTCATGACTCCATATCTAAGGATATTGATGTTACATCACGGTTTTTCGTTTATCAATAAAGAAAAAGAAAAAGATTTTCTCAACTAGGTCTGTATTAATAAAATTAATGACTAATTTAGAAGAAGTAAGCTTATTAATTTATTAAGAATAATACCATATTCAAAAAGAACTACCTTGCGTCAATCAGCAATTACGCCATGTAAATCTAAAATTATCCTTTTAATTTACATCTTTTCATGTTCTATTGTTAACCTTTGTCTTAATTAGCATTTTTGCCTACTATTATTCAACTTGCTTTGTAATCATTCATTCAACTGAAGATGACAGAAGTTCTGTCGAAACATGTCTTTTAAACTTAAAAAATTGGTCGTTTTCCTTAAAATAATACCTCTCAGATAAACTCAATTTATAAAATTTTAATGTATGCCAAAAGTAGTGTGAGTCAATATAGATTCAAGACAAGCAAATTCCCTAGTAGGTGATTGATAGGAACCAAAGGCAATAATTTCTTCTTTCCTCAGACTTAGCTTCTTGGCATAATTAAGGAAAAGAGGGCTCTGAGGACATTTGATTTGATAATTTGGCTTACAGTGTTACACACTGCACCATTATCACTTGAGAGGGTTCTTAAATAAATTTTGACATCTTTTCCACAATTTTTTGCTGGCTTCTATTCTGAACCAGTCAATAAAACGTGGCAACCATCAAGGGTAAAGAGGTTAAATTTTCAAATCACCAATCACTCCTTTGGGAATTTCAAAAATCTCGTCCAACGAACATTGAAACTGGGGGCAAGTTATCACAGTTTGATAATTTGGCCATTTGAAACAGAATCACACAGATATAAAAAAACTAATTGATCAAAAATTTTCCATGGTGACAATGGTAAGCTTCCTAGCACTGCTTACCTGGACTTAACTGATTCAATACCAGTTTCATCCCCTAAAATATCCACTAGATGATCTGTAAATAAAACCATTTGATTAGAGTACCTACAGACCTTAATAGAATTTAACTAAGGGAATAACTTATTTTTCTCAGGAATATCTGCAGAGAGTACCAGCATGATTGAGGTTGATGTGGGCCAGTATGATGACTGTCTGGAAGATGGAACGTAAGGAATTTTCTTCATCATGAACATTTAATATCTAATTTAATTTGTTTCTGCAGTGAAATTAAGAGACTTACATATGCTCAGATTATTTCATATGTTATTTTGATTAATGTTTTTTAATCGTGCCAGAGTGTTCCTAAAGTCCTTGGAATAGTGATGAAAGTAAATTTTCTCATGCAGTGGAACTTTGATATAATGAAGGGCCAAGGGACTGACAAAATGTGTTTGCTGTAACGAGGTTTCGCTATATCAGGGTTCTTTTCCATGTATTTTACTATTGTTGTGGCAAAGAATATTGTTCATTATACCAAGGACTTAGTTATATACAGGTTTGTTAAATCAAGGTTCTACTGTATCATAATAATATTATGCTGGTCAGAAATTTAAAAAAATTGGTCACAGTATGTTTCTATCCAATACTTCATCGTCACACTGAATCTCAGGGTTTTTTGGTTTGATGAATTCATTTGGGAAAGTTAAAATCAGGCTGTTGGAGTAATCTGTCGCTTTGGAGTGTATGATGTGACAATGAAAGTTATATCATATAATTTACTACATATTAAATAAAAATAATATTATTTATAAGTATATGAAATTAAATTGAGCTGCTTCATATCCATGTACCCCTTCCTTGGAGGGTTCTATTGGTTATAAGAACACCCAATCCCTTGGGAAATTCCAGCTTTGGTTTATACATTCTGTTAATTTATTTTGCCTTTTTGAGACCCTCCCCCCCTCCCTGGAATTTCTGATAACCCTCCTTAGGTCGGTTTGAATATTCTCTGGAAACCATGCATTACTTCAAATACATATGAATGTTCATGGTGGTTTCAAATTCATCACACTCAGATATTTCCACTTTCGGTACCTGGTTGTTTTGACTATTTTTAACAGTCTATCATTATGGAAGTCTGTGAACAGTACATGCCACATGATCTCGCTTAACCCAGGACTTACTTGTAATTTAAGGTGGTTAATTTAAAGTACTTCAACCAATTTTTAGTTTGCCAGGTGATATCTCCATATTGTATACAAAAAGCAAAAAGCCATACAGTCAAACCTCCCATAAGCGACCACTGAAAATGTCAAACATAGGTGGTCGCTTACAGGAGGTGGTCACTTATGGGAGCTTAGACCATATTGGGTCAAAATTTTGCTTCATTAGCATATGGTAACTGCAGAGGGATATCATTTCTAATTTTCTGTAATTATGTATAACAAATTTAAGGTCTTTTTCAAGACAGATAGAGTACAGTGTATGTGCATTTTCTCCTAACTTTTTAAATGTTTCATTCATGTGAAAAGTCAATTTCGAGAAAAAATCCGGTACTTCCCATTGAGAAGTTTCCGTCTCTTGTACTACCCAGGAATGCAATAATGTTACAACACGTTATTATCAATTTTCTCTCTATTATCTGTCAAGTGGTCGTTTATGGGAGGTTAAAAACAAAAGACCATTTCAAACTTTTTGCTCCAAAAGTGGTCGCAGTCGCTTACAAGAGGTTCCAAATAGAGTGATCTGACTTAGAAACTTTTTGGTTATTTGGAAAACTGGTCGTTGACCTGAGAGGTGGTGGCAACTGGAGGTTACACTGTACTCAAAAAGTGCTTTCTCTGTTATTAATTAAATTAAATTTTGCATTTAATTTTTTTATGCAAAGGATGAAAACGATTGATATTGGAGAAGGTAAAGCACTGCTGGTGCGTGAAAATGGAGAGTACTTTGCTGTTGGTCACAAGTGCACTCACTATGGAGCGCCACTGTCTACTGGTCATCTCTGCAATGGACGAGTTCGCTGTCCCTGGCATGGAGCATGCTTTAATATCAAGACTGGAGATATTGAAGACTTTCCAGGACTAGACAGTATACCCAGATTTGAGGTCTGTAAATATAAATTAATTGAAATTGAAAAAATCATTTAATAATTCATAAAGGAAATACAAAAGAAATGAATGTTTAATGAGTGTCTTTAAATTTGATAAAAGACACGGCTAAATTTTGCAGCTGATTTTCTCCAGAAAAATAATAGTAAACCCAAGGATTATTCTTGAGCAGATCTACCACAAACGTTTTTGAAGCTGTTCAAAAAACTCGCAACATGTGTTTTATTGGGTTTAAAACACTCGGCTACGCCTCATGTCTTAAATCCGATAAAACGCTGCTTTTTTTTTTAAATGTTTATCTCACATTTGGTACTTACTTTAAAGAAACATTGTGGCACCTCACCACTTAAAAGTGTATTACCATAAAGAACCCACACTCCCTTTCCCAGCTTGTTATTTACCTTTAAAGACCACATACTTGATCTGGAGTTTAATTTAAAAACCTTAGGTGCCACTTTCATTTATCCATCACATGAGCCATATGTGATGAGATTTGAGTCTAGCTTTATAATGTATAGGCTCTGTTTTGTGACGTCACTTAGACTGCTGAATAAATTATCTGATTTAAATCTTTCAATTTTTTTTCCAGGTGGTCATCAAGAATGATAATGTGATTGTGAGAGCATATCCAGAGGTAAAATGTTCACAATGTTAAATGGAACAAAATTTTTGCGTTCACATAGTGTAACACAATCCAAATCCAGTCTGTCTCAAGAATTTTTGGGACGAATTTGTTTGCCGATTTGCCCCCCTCCCCCCGACATTTATGAGTGCATGCATGCAGTCACATATTCGCTGTATAGATTTGAAGAATGCAGGTATGATTTCTGCAAAGCTGCATGTATTTTGACCCGCTATCCTTCAACAACAAGTAACTAAAGCCTGCGTCATGAGGAAAGAATGTTTTGTGGCTCGGCGACAGTAAATGGCCATTAGTTGTGGTAAGAAAACAAATCTTCCGTGTTCTAGGGACTACTGACTCATTATTGAATAATGTTAACATACCTACTAGCTGTTAATTAAGATGATTTCCTCAGAACTTTCGAGCAACAATGGCAACAATTAAGTTACCAAAAAACCCTCATGGCATGGTAATATTTTGCATACAGTTAAGAAGAACTTAATATCGAGACTTAAGCTCTCAAGCTGACCCCGCAAGAGGAAATTAGATGTAAAGTTTGATCCTTATTTCAATAAAAACAGATGTTTCGCGTTAGTTAAAAACACAATAACACATGCTTTAAACATTCTTATGAGGTTTGACATTAACTTTCTTGAGATGCTTGAGAATTTAATTGCGGGGTCTCTTGGAGAAATGAACTTAAGTGAGTGGTTTGAAATAGTATTCCCAAAGTTACAGTGCTATGAGTAAATTTTACTAAATAATTTTTACACTCATTGCTCGAACTTTGAGCGGAATCTGTCTTAAAATATGATATTATTAATAACAATTATACTTTCAATTTACTTTGCTGTAGCAATTAACATCCCATAAAAGAGTGAAGAAGATGGTCAAAGCAGACACAAATTATGACAAGAGAGTCTTTGTAATCATTGGTGGAGGTGAGAATTGGTTGGGAGTGTTTGATGAATACAAATGGTTGTTAATTTAAATATTAAAATTAACAGGTAACTTTTAAATATTAACTCTGCAGGTGGGTCAGCCATGAAAGCAGCGGAAACACTGAGGGAGGAGGGATTTAAAGGTAAGAAAAAAAGTAAATAAATAACAACCATTGTACAAGTAAGTTACAGTGAGAGCCAGGCTAATCCTCTGGTAAGTGTAGGAGAAAAAGACATGATCACCTGAGGTTAAGGAGGCCGCAGGTACAGAGGGTGGAGGTTAGCAGTGGGAAGTCTACAGTAGACAGGAATTAAAAGAGAGGATGGGAAGAGGAATGGCTGAGTTCAGATGGGAAGCAGGAGAAGTGCAAGAAAATGTTGCAACATTGTGTGATATTTTGGATCAGTAGACAGTTCTCACTGGCAATAAATTTTCAAACTGTTCTCTCATCATTGTCTAGACAATGATGAAGCCCAAGTTCTCTGCAGTACTCAGCAAGGTGCAACCAAGTTGACTACAGCACTCTGTCTGCATCAGAGGAAGTGAAATCATCATAAGTTAGTTAATCACCATGAATATGGGCCTGTTAAGAACTTTTTCACAGATTTTTGATGCACCTTTTGCAGGGCGTGTTATCATGGTCTCAAAAGAAGAGCATGTGCCCTACGATCGTCCAATTCTGAGTAAGGTTAGTGTAGAGTTCTGCATTTTGCAAAGAGATCTGACTAATTTTCTGGTTATAGCAGTGTTTTAAACAGAAAGACTTTATTGTAAAATAGTTTTCCATCTTTTGTTGACTCCTGGGTTTATTTGTTATTAATTTACAAACACAATATAAAAAGGAAAAAAACTAAACAAAATAAAAAGAGGAAGATAGTAAGGTTACAGAACAATACTAACTTACAGTACAATATGACAGATAAGACTACTTACATCATTTAGTTTACATAGCTAAAACAATACAGTTTGTAAATGTTCAGTTTTTTTCTCCCTTTTAAGTTTCAAACAAAAAGCAGCTCTACTAATGCTACACTCGCTACGTATGTACAGTATGGTAATATGACTTCCCAAAAGAAAAATGAACACTGTGTACACATGTACATCATTTACATAGTTAACGAAACAAAGAAAACCTGTCATCAATGCATGTTAAATAATATGTTGAAAGGTTTTTTGGAGAGCAGTAATAGACTTGTTTTTAAGTGCTATTTCTTTCATTATATTTCATTTTTTTTTCTTTTCCCCGTCTCCTGGGTTTTACAGATTGCATGCCAATGAAAGGTTTCACCAATGATATAAACAGAAAGAGAACTTTCTCCTTCTTGTTAATTTGGTTCCATAAAAATAAATCAGCTCACATTGTCAGTGACCAGACAATATCAAGTGGTTTGATCAAACCATACTCATTGTGTTAAGAGCAATTTTTTGCTTCACTATATATTGAAAGTATAAATTTGCATTAATTTTGCTTTGGTGTTGCATTACCATGCTAAGTGATTGGCTTAAAAAAATTGCATCTATTCACTTTGTCATCTAATCAAAAGTTAAAACTAAGCCAGTCGTGATTTGCTAGCCCACATTTTCCTGTGCTTTGCACCCGCTAGATATATTGGCATCGAGTTTTGATTACTTTCACAGGGTTGTCTGAGTGTGTCGCTTGTGATTGGCCAGAGTGATTATTTTGATTTTGGTTTTACTAAACTCAGTTGAAAACCACTCTTAACTGTAGGGAGTATGCTCCTACTCTACGTGGGATTGATGATAGTTTTCCTTTGTTTATTATAGAAATTGGCTGCAACTGCTGATTCAATAAAGCTGCGTTCTTTGGAATATTTCCAGGAGTATGATATTGAGTTTATCAGTCAAGCTGAGGTGAGTTAGCGTGGCCATAGATTTCAATTCAGTTGGGAAAAGACACCCTTGAATTGACTGACAAACATTCCCTCATGTTATAGCCAGACCTTCTCCTGGATCCCATTATGATAGCATGAAGCTAAGCAACTACCAGTATTGCTAACTGCTGCTGGCCGGGATGATAGTCTTACACAGGCTACCCCGGCCTTGCACCTTCCATCATCAGGTTGCCCATACCTATGCAGTGAGAGACAAAGTGACCTGATGGATAGCTCACTGGACTCTGTATCGAGGAGTCGTGGTTCTTAGCACTGGCCTGGGTTATATTGTTGTGTTATTGGGCAAGATACTTAATTCTGACCATGACCTCTCTTTCCACCCTGGATAAATCGACACTGTTGAATTAAATGCTGGGGTTAACTGTGCAATATAACAGTGTCCCATATTCTTAGTGACCTCATGGTGCAGAAACCAGGATGAGCTACAGCAGTATGGGCCACTTCAGGCCCAGTGAAGACTTTAGTGAACAAATCTTGTAGCTCCCGCATACTGCATTATTATCTTTTTCTCAGTTCATGAGCGGGCGGAATTCAACAAATCCTGCAATCTGATTGGTTACTGGAGCAGGTAGAATTTTCTCATCCGCACCGCCACAGCGGGCGGAATCTGTCGAGTTGATCTATTTTCGGGAACGAATTAGCGGTAATTGTCAATCTTTCGCCCTCTTCACACTTCTGTAGATGATTTATCAATGCAGGTTTATCTCTATTCACCTCTAAATGCCAAGGAAAGTCACTGTAAGTGGGTTCAATTGAGTTTTTTGAAGTTGTGTTGTGTCTCTCCATCTGTACAATTTTAAGTAAAAAATGAGTCAATTTCAGTCAAGTTTACCTCTCTGATCATTGCTGTAATTGAGAGAATTTCTGTGGAGTACACTTAATGAATTTCTTCGCTATCTGCTACGCAATTTGCAGTAGAAAAGTCTGACTTTGAGTGATTTGCAATGACTGACAAAAATATTGTTTTTGTAGTACAACTTCAAACTTTGCACAAAATTTCACACCGGAAAAACACTTTGGGAGAACTGAACTGGTGAACTAAATGCAACTAACATAAAAAAAGTAGTTTGAAATAAATCTGTTCTCTGATACATCTTTCTTTGTCTAGTATCTGAGTTACTTGCTCATTTGCTCATTAGATTTTTTACAAATGGTTTGTAGATGGCATGTAAACCGATTCAATGACAAAGTTGCATAAACAAACCCAAATGAAAATGCTGCCCTCAGCCAGCGGCCTGGGACAGCATTTTCAAGACCTCGGTCACAGTTTTTCACTATGCAGACCTCCCAGCTGGCCAATAACATATATTTATCCACCTATAGCTGCCCCCATTTTCTGAACACCTAGGTTATGTGTAGATAGAATTCTTGTTCCTGCAGCTTCGTTGCAACGCTCAGTTGAAAAATCATTTTGTATTTAGTAAAAGATGTTCTTTTGTACAATATAGGCTACAGCATTGGATAACAACAAGAAAACTGTCACTTTGAGTGATGGCAGAGTTTTGAACTATGACAATGTTTTGATTGCTACTGGAGGAAAGTGAGTGATTTCTGCTTGCAGTATGATCCCAATATATAGCATGCACTCATTCATCCATAAGGACTCTCTTACCATCTCCTCAAACATCTGTCAACTACTGCCTTAGTTTCCCTTTTCCTCTTTTCCTGTTGTTTTTCTGTTGGTCTTTCTCTAGCTGTCTGTTTTTGTGACTGCCAGTCTGTCATTCTGTGGTGTATGTCTGCATTATCCATCTGTCTAACCAGTTCCTCACCATGAGTGAGTTGTCTGTCTTTCTGTCAATAATTTCTGTGTGAGTCTACTTGTCTACAAATCGAATTTTCATTCTGTCCATCAAACTGTCTATGTTACCGGTAATTCTTTATATAAGTAAAATAATTGAATATTTTCTGGTTTCATTTTCAGACCAAGAAAGCTAAATCTCCCTGGGAGTGATCTGGAGAACATTTTCCTATTGAGAAGCCCAGATGATGCCAACAACATTAGTATGTGTATTATCTACATATATATATTCACATTCACATTCACATTCACAACCAAACCAAAGTGAACATTAACCTTTCTCAGGCGTAACTGAAGTCACCCGTACCACCAGACCTTATCTTCGTTTCCATAACATGAATTGACTTGGAACTTGACTACTCTACCTGAAGGAGCCTTGGAGTTTGGCTCACTCCAGGTTTCTTCATGTTACATCAGTTTGCCTCATGCATACTCTTAGCTGGAGAAAATAAAGAGGAAAGTGCCTTGACTAAGAATGCAACACAGTTAGCACCCTTGGCTAGTGGTATAGCACTTGAACCATGGACTTGATCATTCAAAAGACTGAGTTATTAAGAAAGAGAAAGGGTTTGTGCAAACAAGAAATTAAAACTCCTAAGTTTGTGTTGATCAAACTTGAAGCATTGGCCTCTCATCATACAACTCTTATAACAAGTAAGAGTCACATAGCATTGTGTGACGATTTTTCTGTTTTTTTTTTTTTTTTCTCTAAGTAAAAGCAGTCTCGTGGTTATAAATATAAGTATTGGCCATCTGGCTGACCAGTGCATTACAAATTTGAATTAAGAAAGCCATTTTAAATATATATATATATTTATTTATGTTCTCTGCAGTTTCATTGGTCGCTGAAAAGAATGTGGTGATCATAGGAACTTCATTTATCGGTAATTAATTAACACTGTACTGATCAATTTATTGTCCATACTTACAGTACTGTAAGAACGCTTTGAGTGCAAAATGACGTTCACTCGTGGCTTTATCTCAGTTTGAACAATTTCGTTATACTTGATATAATCTCTCATCATTTTTTTGTTGTTATCTCCATTCTCATCACTTGTCTACACTACATTTAGTACACTACTAAGACAGCTGAAGGGGGTGGGCAGGGGGGGGGGGTGTGAGGGGGAGGGGGCAAAACCTAAAATCATCCAGTCTAGGTGCATGATTGTTTTCAAGCTCTATCTCACTGTGATTAACTCTGACTAGTAAGCAAATAGCTTTAAGTTACTTCTTTATGGACCATTTGAAATGCAGTTTGTTTATTTTTGGCTGGTCTCTTAGGTATGGAACTGGCCTCTAACTTTTCTGATAAAGCATCTTCTGTAACATGTGTCGGAAGAAGCAGTATTCCTTTTACGAATGTGCTTGGAGAGAAAATTGGCTCCATGCTGAAAAAGGTAATGTACACTGTCTTAGCAACATTAAAATCCGAGATTCGCTGTTAAAGTATAAGACTGAGCAAATTTCATAAGCAAGTGACTGGAACCTTTCACCGACGGATTTCTGTAGAATTACGTGTCAGAACTTTTTTTGCTTTTTGTTTAGATTCATGAAAGTAAAGGAGTCAAATTCATAACCGACGCTGGTGTGACTGGGTTCAAAGGAGAAAATGGAAAAGTAAGATTTTCTTTGCATACAAAGCATTTTGTAACCTTAATTTCGTCCAAGAAGAGTGCACCTGACTAGCACTTGAATAAGTGCTAAAAGAGAGCTGGTTATTCATTGTTTTGACGTTTTTGTCTCAATTGTGGAAGTTCGGTGTTAACAAGTTCATAAGGGTTCTTTTAAAACTCATTACGTTTTGTCTTTGTAGTTAACTGCGGTGTGTTTTGACAATGGAACCGAAGTTCCCGCTGATATTTGTGTCCAAGGAGTAGGTGAGGCTTGGTAGAAAACCGCTCGGGGGTGGGGGGACTCACATAAAAAAAGCACGGGGGTGCTCATCGTACCCCTTAGGGTGTTCATCCTAAAAAGGTACACAGCCGGAGCTTTTGCAGTACCCTTTAGGGTATTGACCGAAAAAGAAATTTGACAGGAGATAATCTTTTGCTTTAGAATTGGTACCTCTTAAGGGTGAAAAAATTTTCAAGCCACGCCCACAAAGCAGGATCTTGGTACCTCTTAGGGATTCTTTCCAAAATTTCAGACGAGCACCCCCGTTTTTTTATATGGGAGTCCCCCCGGGCAAAACCGACGCTCACGCTGTATGGGTCTGTCCTCGAGTAAAACGTATGTAAACGCACACGCATGTTGTATGCTGGATTTTTATCGAGTTGCTGTAAATACGAAAGAGTCCGCGACTAATTAAAAGTGTATCCCGCTTATCTTCATCTTTCTTAGGGGTAATACCATCCACTGATTTCTTAAAAGCTAGTGGCGTGCCGCTATCCAGCCGTGGAGATGTGATTGTCGACAAGGTAGGAGCCCGAATTTTGCGATGACAGGTTTACTTGAGGGTGCTTTTATCAAGCTCCTGTTGACACGAGCAAAAAAGACCGGACTTAAGATCTGTAGGCTTATCATGTGCACTTGCGCTTGGCGGTGAGTCACACGCACGCGAGTCATTGAGCGAAACATTTCTTTGCTTCATCCTGTAGTACATGAAGGCGTGTGAAGGAGTGTTCGCTTCTGGAGATATCGCTCACTTTCCTCTGAAGATGTTGAACTGGGACAGGGTATCTATTGGTCACTGGCAGATCTCACACAAGCATGGTAAGTTTCCCTCGTAGATATCCTTTGCCTCGGCTAAAGAGGGGAAAGATCCCGCGGCTTGATTCGAAAACCAGTACTGCTAGTTATCAGTATGGACCAGTTCAAATAGCCAAACACACTTCAGTATATGTATTTGTACTAGAGAACGTTATCCGATTGGGACTTGGACTAACCGTGGTGCGTTGTACAAGAAGAAAGTTACGAACTGACGCATTAAAGAACGGCGGTGTAGGCAAGGTGCCCTTAGTTACATGCCCGCCTTGTTTGACTTATTGACTCTCAGGCTGTAAAGAAACAAGCGAGATCGGATCGAAACAACGAGAAGAGTAAGGTATCCCCACTCTCACCCTCTAAGTATTTTTTTGCCTGGCGTTGACCACTCGTTCCTCACGATCTGAGAACAGAAATAATGGGAATTAATTCAACCCGGTAGCTTGACCTACTTGTGTTGTTTTTGTCTCCAAATACTGCATAAACTTGTTTCTTCCATATACGATAACCATTGAAATGTGTTCCAATTTTAATTTGCAGGGTTGACAGCTGCGCGTAACATGCTTGGAAGAAACGAAGAGATTAATACAATACCGTTCTTTTGGACCTCACAGTATGGCAAGAGCATCAGATATTGTGGTAAGCTTACATTCTTTATCTCGTCTGGTTCCTGTTTCCTTCCGAAGTGTACTTTGGATGGGATTCTTCTTTTAAAGTTTGACGAAAGGCACTAATGTTGCTGGGTATAGCTGTGATGACACCGTACTTAAGTAGCAGCGTACTGATCGAACCACGTAAATCAGACTGGAAATTACACCCCTGAAAAGCTCAGCACGGTCCTCAGCATTTGTTCCAGCGTGAAACCAAGTTCCGTTAGAAAGCTGGTAACGTTTTGCTCGAGAAATTGTCAGTATTGTGCCTTCTTCAGTCGAGTCCCCTTTGCAGACTTTCTCAATGTTTCATCATCCAGAAATCGGACATTGAAGGCGCGCGCTATGTTTAGCTTGATGCAACGAGGGTTGTGATAGCAAGTTTCGGAAAAGTCGTTGTCCTGATATCAGTTGGGATCAAATACTCAAATCAGGTCTTCCAAATTCACTCCGAATGCTTGTAGCAGGATGCGTCAACATAAAGCGACCTGGTTCAATTTCCGTTGTAAAATTTTCCCCGGGAGGTTGGCCATACAATCAGTTGAGCACATTTTAAATGCTTCATGTATACTGCAGTTTGATCATATTCATCTCATTAGGTCTTGAAACTTGCTTTTAGGTCACGCCCATTCATTTGATGACGTGATCATCGATGGAAACGTAGATCAACAGAAATTCACGGCTTACTTTGTCAAGTGAGTGTTCAGCTTTTCTCTCTTACGGTTTTGCCTTCTGAAAATGAACACGAGATATTCTTAGTTTTCTATGTCCTTTAGAAACTTAAAAACACACAGTTTTGTCAGAACCTATCACAACGGTGGACAAAATCAGCGCCAGTGAGAAATCTTCGGCAATCAGGTGTCCTTTCAAGAAATCATAATGAATTTTCTTTTCACGACATCTTTTGTTACACTTTATTTTCCAGAGGTGACAAAGTTCTAGCTGTAGCGTCCATGGGGCCTGGGAACGCCGTCGCCAAAGCAGCCAATGAAATGTTTGAAGGAAAGATGCGCTCTGCATCCGAGATTAGGTAAGTTAACCTGAGTATACAAATTACGAAACGGGGCCCAAGCGCATTCGATAAAAAGTCATCGGAAACCTCAAGAACATTCTGTGGTTACCATAGAAACGTCCTTCTCGGAGGGGGCATTAGTTTGCGAGGTTTAAGTTCCGCGGAAAGGTTCTTAGAGGTATGTAGAGATTTAGAAGAAGTTTTCATGATTGTCTATTCTTTCCGAAGCTGAATTTTCGCGAATCGTAGTAACTCGCAAAGGTAACAAAACTAAAACCCCTTTGGGAACTAAAAAGTATAGGAAACCTTCACGGTCTGCATCTCAGTCTGGCTATTTAGTTCAATTTCTCAAACGGCTTTCTCTAACGAGAAAGATCTTAAACGAGTTGTAAAGTACCGGTATGTCACAATTCAGCCGCTTCGGGGACTGCACTGATTTTACTTAAAAAAGCTATCAATCTAAACGTTTATTCTTTCTTACTTGTAGGGCCAGTCTTTGAAGGAACTGGAAACATCAGGCGAGATCACAGAAGAAGGCTGGACATACAATGATGGAGCCCATTATAATGTGATAATCGAAAGCTTAGCTTTTCCAGATATCTGGGACTTTTAAAAAGTATCCCGTCCGAGTAATTTGTTTCAAAATCACATGCATACATCATAGAAATGTTTCACTTACAAATACAATGTCAATATCTACACCTTAACGCACATTTAATTTGCTGTTGTAAACTTTTATCTGGTTAGAAACTTGATGTACAAACCGCTTCAACTGTATGTATTTACTGAACAGAAATAGTAGTTTGGGAATATTAAATAATCAGCTAACTTTTCCAAATGTATGACTACTTTCTGGACCAAAACCTGTCGTCCTCTTGCAACACGCTTTTGATATCTGCTGAAAGGCAACTCCCGATTCCATTCTCATTTCTGACACACAATTACTTCACCGGTGGAAGCGGTTATTGGCAATCGAGCGACCACAACAAGAGAATACCAGAAAGACCACAAATTTCTTGACGATTAAATTCTGTGATTAACATTTCCCTAGGGTTTGATGTTTTCACATTCCTGCTCTTTCACCTCCTTAGGTCTTTCATATATTGTCTTTCTTGGAATGTTTTCTTACTGCTTAACGACACGGACAGGTGCACGTTCGTACGGCATGTGGTCGAGTTACGCATAATAGAACATTTAATCATTTCTTGAATTCACATGATCTCTTTCTGTCCACTTCCAAAGCGCGTCAATCGCATGAAACAAAATTGTTCGAAAAGCACTCTGTCTGTCCACTTCCAAAGCGCGTCAATCGCATGAAACAAAATTATTCGAAAAGCAGCAACCGTTTTTTCGCGACCGGCGTAAACTCCCTGCCCTACGTAAAGATGAACATACTCGCGGAGCTTGTGTCAATCTTGTTTATCTTTTTGCTCGTCCTTTTCGTCTGTGTTGTCTTTTCCTCTGTACCACCTTATTGCCTGCCTTAAAGATAACAGCACTGGCAAGCTGATGGGAAGAAACAGTGGAATGTAGATGGCGTACCTGGAAATAAGAGCAAACGAATTTATACTCAGCCCGTTTTTGTCTCTGCCTGCAGGTTGGGTGACGGCCAATATCACTGTGAGTAGATGAATTCTTGCTTCTTTTAATAACCATAAAGAATTCCCCTGGATTCTAAACAACTGTAGCCTCCTATAGTCAGTCCATATACCCTCTATTTGTCTTGAGTTCGTTGAGATCACAAGCAAAAGTATTAACCGCAGGGAATTTGAAAAAGCCCGAACGTAAGGGGGTCCCATTAGAGGGGGAAAAATTTTTGCGTCCGCTTCACGACCGCTCTCACGCTCCGCGCTTCATCTCGCGCGCTTGAATAAAAGTAACTCGTTGCAAAAAAGTCTGTGGACCGACTAGCCAGCTATGAAGACGCTTGTCACGCACTCCTTCCCAACGTTCGGGAGGTATGCGTGACGAGCCAAAGAAACAATGTTTACACCACACAGTTGACAACATCGTCCTTACTTTTGGTCGTCTGGAAAGTACAAAAGCTCTAGTATTGATGGGTCAAAAAATGCCTCCTCTGAAATAAACAAGAAAACATGATGATCAACAGAGCAATGGAACCTAACTCCAGGAAATGAAAGACCCAGTCATTGGTGTAATCTTTTATGAAAGTCGTCCTACCATAGGATGCAGCACCCTTGTAGCGCGCTTCATTCTATCTATTTTATAACTGGTTTTTGATCTATTTAGCTTGCGTCGCAGACACACAGACACAAATTAGACCGACATGGTATCTAATCAGTGGAACCAAAAGAGAAACAACAACAACAACAACCACAGGTCGTAGCAGAGGAGATATCTAACCTGATGATCTGATGGCTTTCTTAGCTGTGAGTACTGCCGCAGTTAAGTTTCCATCTTGAAGAGCTGTTGTGGACTACGACAAAAGCACAACTTAGTTACCTCCGTGTTATAATCACAGACATTGCTGCATATGAATAGGTAACGAACCAAAATAAATGTTATCAGAGTTACTTCATTAACACTTTGGTAAAAGCCAGGCAACAAAAATCGATAGGAATTAGGGAGAGCATGGGAACGCCTGTTGGCGGCAAAATCCTTAGAAAACCACAACGCAAACGAGAACTCGTTAAGCAAAAGGTTTAATGAGCAATACAATGGCTGTGTACGTACGTTATAATACAATACATGGTACATTTATTTGCTGTCTCCTGTAAAACAACAACGTGAAATGACCAAATTCTTCTTTGTGTGGAGAACGTGAACCACGACAAATAAATTTTAAAATTTATATTTCGAAATTTACGCTGTTTCATATTCAGTTTCGAGATTGCGAGATTCGAAGGTAAATTATAAATTCATTTTTTAATCGACGTTGTTCTCGGCGTCGTCGTCGTAGTTACTTAAACTCCCTGTTGACGGCCTATAATACAACAAGCGATACCACGTACGTGGGGAGTTGGGGCGAGTCAGATAGGCGAAAAGGGACTGGTCAATACACATTGTTCCATTGTACCTCGTTCCAATTTAGCAATTGCTCCACAACGTAATATACCACATGTAGACCCGGGGAGGCGGTCACAAATAAATCGTTCTCTAACCTGATGAATTGCTTCAAGAGCTTGTTCCACTTGCTCTTGTATATGATCATTAATCACCATGTTGCTGATCTTTCCCAGTAGCTGAGCGAGTGAAGTCAGCGTGATGGTGGAAGTTGCCAAATACTCCATTGTTTTCAATCTCATCAGTGACTCTTGTTCCTGCAGAGTTAATTGGAGAGGTAACAATTTATTCTATGATCACTCATCTAAATCTGAAGGACTCTTTCTGCTTTTGCGCACATGACAGTGTTCTGTTTCCCGTTGTGGCAACTAGACACTGGGGAGAAGAAACGCAAAAAGGTCCAAAACCGGTATTTTGGCAGTTATGTTACAAAATTCAAGAATCCGGACTGCTATCTTTGCATTTAGAGACAAGTGAACTTTAAGAAACAAATCAAAGTTACCCATTTTGTCACTCCAACATCGCCAGCCAGCCTCATTTCGATACCATCAAGAGGTTTCTGGAAAGAATAAAGAACTGGGATAAAACGAGCCATAAATTGACATTAAAGAATCCTTAGGGCTTTAGCATCGGATTAAGAACAAGCTCTAACTGAACGTGTAAGGACAGCGTTTAATTCCGAAAACAAATTACGCCAAAATGACCCGTCGTGTTCTACGTTCTCCAACATAACGCAGACTGATTTGCACAAAGACGGCAAAAATTGTACTAAGGTGAATAACACACATGCGGAGCCATTACACTACTTTAATTTGTTTGGCGATGGTCTTGTTGCCGTTATCATTGTCGTTACCGTAAGATCCCCATACGGCTATAATCGCGTGTAGTACTCGTACTGTTATGTAACATTACTTGCATACTTACCACAGGTTTCCAGCCCAATAACAGCTTGAGTTGTGACAGGAATATATTCATAACAGGCTTCATATCCACAGCTATCTGCTGTGGTTTGGTGTTGTTCTCTATTGCTGTTCTCTCTACATTGTAGATCATGATTCCGCCCCACTGAGGACTCAAAAATGCATTGCTACTGCTCCGTTCGCCTGCAGGATAAATTTTAAAATGTCTTATCAGTGCCAGGGGTTTCTTAAACGACAGAAATGTCAAAAGACTTCTCAGTGGACTGCGTGTCCTGTGCATGGCCCACAGGTCGCCAATATCTCAGTCTCTGTTCTCTGTAGGTGTTGAAATCAATAAGGTTTTAAGCAGGATATCTTCCCCATTTACACAACAGAAGCATTTGATATCAACTTGATATCAACCTAAACAGTACCACTGTATATTTTTAAACATTTCCTTTATCACAAGTACAGAAAATTTTGTTAACTTACTTATTTAAAACGTTAAATGAAACCTCTATTGGCATTTATTCTTTTTATGAGTACTACAAGACGGGCTATGTATTAAAATGCTAGGTCTTACCATCTTTATTTTTCATGTAAAGAGGGGTGTGCCTCTGGGAAGGGACATAAACAACAAAATTCAAACTTGGATACAAGGAAATATGAGAACCTGAAAGAAACATTATACACTCAGTTATAAAACTGTGAAATGTTCTGCTTTATTTGTTTCAAACACCCAGCAAACAGCTCAGTAGACTAACAACAGTTTCTACTCGTTTTCCTAAACTTACAGCTTTGCCGATTGCAGTCTCACTCCACTCAGTGTCTGATATAAGTCTAGCCAGGTACCAGCAAAGTGTGTTTGTAATCCACTAGAAAGTGTCCAGTCAGCCAACCTTACACTCCAGTTCACAGCTATAGATACTAGACATGAGTCCATCATGGGTTACCCCCACCCCCACCCCCACCTCCCCCTCGTTCCCAGTATCTTGTCTTGCACCAAACAACATACCTCACAAGCAGTTGGTTTCTCCTACACCAAACAAGAGCAGCATAGCATTCAGTGTAGGAGAAACCAACTTCTCACAGGGTACAGGCAACAGTATTCACCAAATACCCATTTGAAAACATTGATCACTGCAAGCTCAGGAGGACTGTGAGTGCCCTTCCTAAGATAATGGCAATGACCATGATCATAATTATATAAATTTAATTCACATACCAAGTTTGGCTTCAATGGGATTAATCATATGAGGCAAGTCATCATAAGGAAGATAGAAAGTGTTTCCATCCTTGCGAGGATTGAGTTTGATACTACTGTAATGAAGAACCTGTATAGATTAGAAGCAACAATACAGCACCTTTCAATAAAATTAAATTTGATTTCTTTTTAACTGAATAGCAGCATTGTGGGTCCCACTGTTCAAACTCCTTAACCCTTGATAGTCAGTAAACTAAAGGCCTCTAAGTTTTGCCACTTGTGAATGTAACTTGAAAAGAAATAGAAGCATGCTGATTTATTGTACCCATAAGGTTTCCTGTTTATCAATTGCTTCACCTGAGAATCCACGGTGATATCCAAATGAGGAACCTTCAGCAAAAAGGGATCCAGGTATTCTAGGTAAGCATGTTAAAAATTTCAATTAAAAAATAATTCAACTTATAAATGAATCCACATTCAGATATGCAATAAAGTAAGTAAGCAGGGGTGTAAGCATTTGACTCACTTTGTACAGCAGACTCGATATCCCACTCAGCCAGCACCAAGTCTGGATCAGAGTTCAGGAGTGTAAAGGAAACCTGAAAACCTTAAAAAAATATACATTACTTTAATTAATACATATTTCTTGAGTGTTGAGGAAGTTATGAATAATAGACAAGTGTGTTAGTTAGCAGCTTAACTAGCTTCGTGACAATTTGTTAGTATGGAGGTAAAGAACTTAATATATATAAAATTATTGTGTATTTCTAGTAAATAAAATGAAAAAAATTCAGACAAATCTGCAGGCTCAGTGTGCTAGTCTTGCTTAGTACTTCTAAAACACACTGACACTTATTATTCTACCTTACAAACCAAATCAAAATCTTGTTTACATTCAATCATGGTAACTTTAAATGACTCAAACCTGTTATTGACTTTTGGGCTCTCATACTTTCCTCAGTGTCCTAGCAATGCACAGAATTTTGTCAAATTACATTTTACACATAGAATCTCTGAATAAAATTCAAAAACAAAAGTCTTCAATAACAATTTCAAAGGTTTCAATTGAGTTGAGCTTGGACCAAAAAAGACATTTAAAGGAAGTTTATTATTTTAAGGACTATTATGTTAATCTCAAACCAAACACTTTGAAGCAGTTAGAAAGTAAAGACTCAGAAACACTTTAATAGTTCACACAAATTGCATAACCATCAGTGGCTAGAATGAACATACATTTTGCTTGATAAAACCTCATCACTCTAATAAAAATTGTTTTATTAGTTACTTCACACACCTTTGCAAATTCTCTTTTTGAAGCCAAGGTAAATGCTTTGTTGACTTCTTCTTCACTGACAAAAATGCTCTGAATAACCTCAGTGATTGCTGATGCCAGCTTTGCTGGATCTACAAACACAAAATTATTCCAATTACATCCAGACATTTTAAAGTTGCATTACCCAATTTACACATTGAAACCATCCAAATATCAAAATCAATTTTTTAGAACACAAACTTATTTCAGGAGGTTGTACGATTATAAGTTTCACTAGTGTTTAGTATAATTTATGTATTTGAGTACGAATTTATTAATTTAAAACTTGCATTTATTTATTATGACAAAAGACACTTAAAGCTGTTAGTGTGATTTAAACATTTCCTACCTTTGTTGTTGTGTAAGATACAATGAAAATATTTTCCAACATATGCATCAATGGCATTTGACTCTAGACTTTCATAAGGAAGTACAAAAAACGAATATTGATGTCTTTCTTCATTTGCCACATTGTCCTGTTGTTGAAAATAATCATCTAACTCTGTTGATGAAAAACATTGCCTCATTAAAATTAAAAACAGATGAGACTGTATGTAAAAAATAATCTCATATATATTTTTTGGAAGCAAACCAATCATAGTACAACATTTTCTAACAGCAGCAATGAGATGAGGTGAAACTAATAGTTTGTTTGCCTCACCTTGCAAAGTTTGTCCTTTGAGTTCCTTGAACACAGCTGCAGAATCTGTGCTGTCTTTCCTTTCAACTGTCAGCTTATAAGCAGCTGATACGACAGAATAATCTAAACATTTGACAAGTGTATTTCATTGTTATGGTGTAAAAGTGTACTTGATAAATACAATGAAAGGATATACCTGATGTCTGATATAGGTTTTACATTTGTGTTTATTCTATCAGGCTAAGTAAACTTTCCATAATAATTAGGTATCATATTTAAGTATAACATTGTAAAGTTATGGTTAATAATTAATAACAATATCAGGAATCAGGCCATAAAGAAGAGAGAGAGCACAGAAAATATTGCAACATTATGATGGTTAATTAATCACAAATATTTTAATAACATTAGCTACTAAAAAGTTACACTAAAACAGAGAACACATTAGATGTTGTAACTTACCCCTTTCTTTACTGAGTTTTTTTTCAATTTCATCTTTTAAAGCAACAGGATCTTGAAGCCCAAGAAGCACCACTTTGAAGTTTGTTACAAACCTCAACTATATGAGAAATCAAAAATCACAGCCATCTCAGCCACTGAAACGATTCTTGCAACATTATTGTTACTATTAATCCATGCAACATATATAGTATCACAGTCAGTACACAATAACCTATAAATTTATTAGGGTTTCTTAATACCAAAATTAAAATGTGCCAAAATGTTACTAGCTTGGTTTGCCAGCTGGGGACATGTTCTATCTTAACTAAAGTTCTCATTTTTCCACCACCTTGTTTTGCTTCTCACTCAATAATCTGAGGGAGACAAGCAAGTGCTCAAAACGTAATCAAAACTCTACTCCACTAGAACATACTATTATTCAAATGAGCTATTTGAGTAATACCTTGAGTTGGTTCAGCTGCTCTATCTCAGCATAAGGAAGGGATGCTCTGTAAACTTTTGTTGTGTTCCACCAAAGAGGAATACCAATGCAAATAAAAATAACTCCCACACTAAGTGAAACCAGTGCTTGAGTCCTCTTCTCTGAGAGAGCTGTAAATTACATGTATTAATAAAATTACATTGAAAATGTTAAAAACAATAGCCTGGACATGATGGGTGTAATTGCAGAACACAGAATGCAGACTGCAGAATGCTGCTGTCTTCACCAATTGAGTGGTCAGGAGCAGTATCAGGTTAATTTTAATGGACAGGGTTCTTTCATCATTATAATTAAAATTTTACATATAATTTTCTATAACTTATCCCTGACTTGTACCTGACTTTTTCAGTTACAAAATGGATAAAAAAAAATAACCCTGCATCTTCAGTCACACCTCTGTAAACAGACACCCTTGCATTGCAATTGTCACCATGGGAGAACTATTTGCTTGCACTGTATGTGAAGGGTAAAAATGTTGAGTTTAAAATTAAGTAAATTGGACCATGACGCAGGAGGGGGGGCTCTGAGGCACTGCAACACTACAAAAAAAATTAGGAATACCGCATCATCGTAACAAAAGTTGATGAAACAACACCGTTACCACAACACATATTTTAACCCCCATGATTTCACTGTGGAAACACTTGACATAATACTTTTATACCTTAACAGTTTTCCACAAAATAAACACATTACAACGCTTGTCTTTGCCACTGGGTTGATACTGCTGATGCCTGCAAATCTTTTCTTGTACTTAACAGTATGTTTCTTTTGTATGAAGTCCATGAACTGACGACTGAGAAGTTGACGAGAACAAAGCTAATGCTGTCAAGTGATAAAAAACCTTTCCAAGAAGTCGTGCATCCTGACAGTTACAAGTACTGTCACAGAAATAAACTTCGCAGTTCACTTTCTTTGATCCCCACCCCCCAACCCCACACCCACACTCCACTTGTTGCTTGACACAACTATTATAGGTCCATTTACCCATTTGGCACTAGTTAAGTTTCAACCCTATTTCACAACTAATTTGTCCTTAATCCAGTATCTACTTTGCCCAAGCATAGAGAATTTTACAAATCAAGTAGTTCTAAAGTTGAGTCTACGCTTTTGATCTAAGGAGGTAGGTCAGCAATATAGTGTTTGGACTATGTCAAAATAAACATCCATTTTTTTTCCTTCCGCAACGTCTGACATTTTAATTAATTAAATACTTCTCAAGTCATCTGACAGAAATATAGTGCACAAAACAAATACTCAATTTTCTCCCTCACCTTTCGGATCATCCTCCGTGTTCGCCATCTTGATTCTCGGTCAGGAATCTGGTACTAGTTCGCTTACCGCTGACCAGTTCACGTTCTTTATTTACCAGTTTGTTTACCAAAAATGAGGAAAAAATGACAGACGACGTGGCGGAATCTCCGCAAAACAGAACGCGCTTTCTCGTCGTAAATGCCGATGATTTTGGATACTGTGATCAAAGAAACCGTGGTATAGTACAGTCGTTTCAAAACGGAGTAGTTTCTAGCGCTAG
The DNA here is from genome assembly GCF_964199315.1 of Orbicella franksi. Lineage (NCBI taxonomy): Eukaryota > Metazoa > Cnidaria > Anthozoa > Scleractinia > Merulinidae > Orbicella > Orbicella franksi. The sequence goes on along the minus strand of NC_138156.1, from coordinate 2,264,781 downwards.
TCTTCTTCCAAACGCTCATAGGGCTTTAGAAGCGGTACAGTTGTCTGAGGAATATGGAATACCCCTCGGTCTTCACCTTAATCTGACCGAGGGAAGACCAATAGAGACACTTAACAACACCCTTACGTCAGAGAAAGGTTTACTGAGGGGAAAGTTTAAATTTAGAGAAGCGCTGAAAAATGGAGAGATAGATCTGGATGAGGTATGTAAGCTTATAAAAACAATTCACCTAAATATTTAATATCCTTAATAGTTATTATTTATTGGATGATTTAAGCTGCAGGTATTAAACTTAATCAAGTCTCATGGAAATGAGACAATGAGTCCAGACTTCACTGTTTAAGCCTGTTTTAATATATATTTAAGGTCCCAAGGTTAACATAGTCTGTTGCTAACAAGAGAGAGGATGCCTGACATATTCACCCCTCATATGTCTGGCTTTTTCACATACCCACTGGGACACTGTTGCCTGAGTTTTCAAGATGTTCAGTGGGTCTGAGTTTTTAAAATACCCAAGTGTTTCAGTGTAATTGGCACAGTCACCGAGTCTGAGTTACGTGTAAGAGTTTTCCAAACACTCAACATGTCTGAGTCTAAAAGACACTCAGTGGGCTGAAACTGTGAGATATCCAGAGGGTCTGAGGTTGAAAGACAGTCACAACACAAGAATGAGGTTTTGAGAAGTAAAATGATTGCATGAACCTAAGTTAAAGGCAAGGGTTGAATAATAAGGACTATCACATTTTCCCAAACTTAGTGCCAGAGCATCACAGTCATGTAAACATCATACAGCTACATGTATTTCCTATTTCTTGTACAAAGTGAAGGCAAGAAATGTTGATGATTTTCTGTATTCTCATCACCTGTCTTCTTGAAGATGTATTGATATTATAACAAGAAATTACATCTCAAAAAGCTTCATCTAACAAAGCAAATATCTTCTGTTTGTATGCTCCTATCATGTGACAGGAGCTTATGTTTTTTTCACAAGCCTAAGATTTTATTGTCTCCTGTTCTTGACAAAGTAGATTAAAGATGAAGTACAGGCTCAGCTGCAGTGGTTTGTTAGCACTGTAGGATCATTACCCACACATATCAATGGACATCAGCATGTTCATGTCATACCACAGGTGTGTGAAATTCTTGCCACAGTCATGAAAGAGAATGGAGTTCATTGGACAAGAATACCAGTGGAACGCAACCTAGATGAATGCATATGGATTGAAGAATCAAGGAAACATTTCTACAAATCTGTCATAACTGAGGCAGAGGATGCCAAAGTGGTTTTCTTGAGTCATGGAATAAGGTGAGCTTTTCAACACGCTTTCATTTTTGTCCATAATCCCCCAGGGTTAATGGGCCACCTATTCAACACTAGGAAAACTATAAATTGTGACAATCCTGTGAACACTTTTTTAAACCACAAAACAACTTAGAAGCTTATAGACTGATTCAAATGTTCCTGCATAAAAAGCTGGAAAAGTAGATATATCATTAAGAGGAGGCTGTGGATATTTGGATCAAAGGTTCAATACATACAGTATACAGTACAATTTTCTGAACTGCAACTTGTATTTAATGAAACTATGTTGCCCAATGATTTGCTGGAATTTTGTACCTGCCAAGCAAGTATGGAAAACCAAGTCTTTTTAGCAATGAGAAATTCAATCTTTTTACAATATAGAATTAAAAGTAGTTGCAGAACTGGCTAAGATATTTGATTCTAAGTTTTGTTTGTCAATTAAAAATGTTTCCTTTAATTTTGCAGGTTTGCAAATAATTTCATTGGCCTCAGCACCCTTGGAAAAGATATGAGACTCCCAAGACTTGCAAAAGCCATAGAAAATGTATTCATACAACAAAAGTTACATGATATTGTTAAAAAGGACTGTAAAACTGTGTGTGAGCTTATGGTGCACCCTGGGTATAAGAGTATTATGGGTTGCGGAGGGTGTGGTGAAGGACCTGATTTGTTTGCCTGCTCTTCTGACAGGGAGCACGAATTGACAACACTTCAGAGCTCTGACCTCAAAGAGTTCCTAAAATCTAACAATATTTCAGTATGCTCATTTAAGGAATTGCAATAACCCTTCTAAACCCTAAACCCTCCTTCTTCTTAAGTTAGACTAAACTGTATTTAGAAATTGTATTTACAGTGAGTTATTTATGAAAATGTCATTTAATATTTATTTATTTAACAATAAAGAAGAAATAATTTATTTTAAGTTAAGCTTAAGCATCTTTATTTAAGTCTGTGGATCACCAAATCTACAAAAATCATAAGACAACCTGTATGTATAGGACTACATTTTCAGGTATCCAGTATGTATTTAATAAATACTTAATAAATATTTACTATTTTAACTCTAACTCATCCTCAGTCTGGTCTCAAATCTCTATTGCCTCATCATATATTTTTAGGATGAATAAGTGGCTAAAATCAAAACTTTATTCCAAAATAATGCCAGCTCCTCTGCAATAACATTTAAGTACAGTCAAGAAGATCAGCAGTGTGGTGTTGTTGTAGCAAGCTATTGCAACTCCAGTGACGAAAACTGCTGAATTGTGGAATCTGAACCTCAAACGTCTAGTGTGCCACACAAAACTAGCACTAGGTATAAAAATGAAAGACATACTTGAGAGGCTTGAAATGAATGTATTGATAGCTGTATTATGTCAAGATACAATTCCTTATGAAAGCATAAGTTACAAACAACATAATGATATTCCTGTTGAGATAATTATTTTAAATTAATAACATTGTTTTTAGACATTTGTCATTGACAAAGAGGCGAAGAATCAGCTAATATAAACTTTATTCTCCTGATCAAATGAAATTGAAATGCAGTCTATATGGTTTCTCACAAAACATATTCCTGTGTTAACGTGAAATGAAAATAGACTGAAATAAAAACAGTGAAAGAAGAGGCATTACTAGGTAGGAACAAAGCCACTAACAGTAAATTTTGAGTGAAACTAAACTACTTAAAGGTCCCTGCAGACATTTATTTGTTTGTGAAAGTTTGTGATGTTCATAAATGCAGCCTTAAAGTTTAGCCAATGCAAATGCTGGTTTTTGGGTGAACTGCTCCTCTTCCGTGGATCCTTTCAGTGCTGTTGTGGAGCTTGTTCCACCACTGATTGCCATGGAAACCTTGTCAAAATACCCTGTGCCCACCTCTCTCTGGTGTTTATGAGCAGTGAAACCATATTTAGCTTGTGCAAACTCATCTTCTTGGATCTTAGTGTAGGCAGACATGCCATTGTCTCTGTAATCACGGGCAAGCTTAAACATGGCATGATTAAGTGAGTGAAATCCTGCCAATGTAACAAACTGAAATCGATAACCCATTTTGCCAAGTTCTCTTTGAAACACAGCAATCTCTGCATCACTGAGATTGGCCTTCCAGTTGAATGATGGAGAACAGTTGTATGCCAGAATTTTTCCAGGATAACGTGCATGGATGGCATCAGCAAATCTCCTTGCTTCTTCTAGATTTGGCTTGCCAGTTTCACACCAGATAACATCACAGTAAGGTGCATAGGCCAGTCCTCGAGCAATGGCTTGATCTAAACCTGCTTTTGCACGGAAGAAACCCTCTGGCGTTCTCTCTCCAGTCAGGAAAGGCCGGTCATATGGGTCGATATCTGATGTGACTAGGGCAGCAGAGTTAGCATCGGTGCGGCCAACAATGACAATAGGGACATCCAATACATCACCAGCTAATCGAGCAGCATTCAACACCTTAATGAACTGTTGAGTTGGCACAAGCACCTTTCCTCCCATGTGGCCACACTTCTTTTCTGAAGCCAGCTGATCTTCAAAATGGACTGCAGCAGCACCAGCTGCAATCTGTTGACAAAATAAGCCAGCATTAGCCAACAAAATCCATATTTCAGTTTTTTTAAATATACTCCTGGACTGATCTAGTATTGAAGGTCCTAGAGACCTAACAAAGACGAAATGTCGGTCACTCAGGGCTAAGTTGTTAGCATGACCCCCACCCTAATCTACACCCCTGGTTATTTCTCAACCAACATTAATTTGGTCTGTCATTGAATTATTGGTCAAAGACAATTTATTGGTCACTGGTAGTATCAGCAAAAACTTTCAAAAACATGTTCAATGTTATGTCCATGCACATGGAATTTGGGAGAGTAATTTGGCCACTGAAGTAGGCAAAAGAGAGGCTTTGTTGGCAAAGGCAGTGAAATTAATGCACAATGGAGATCAAAGTTTTAAGGCCAGAAAATTACCATAGACTTAGTGAGTTCAAATGCGTTCAGTGGTCCTCCAAATCCAGCTTCACAGTCGGCAACAATAGGCAGAAAGTAGTCAATGTGCTTTTCAGTTCCCTCCATGTGTGCAATCTGGTCTGCCCTAATGAAGGCATTGTTGATACGCTCCACTAGTTTAGGTGCTGAGTTGGCAGGATACAAACTCTGATCTGGATAGGTCTGTGCAGCTAGATTGTTATCCCCAGCAACTTGCCAGCCACTCAGGTAGATAGCTTTTAACCCGGCTTTAGCCATCTGCACTGCCTGACCACCTGAAATCACAAATTTGTTTACTGAAAACTTTTTTGTTAAGAAAAAAAGAGGGGATTAATAACATATTTTGGGTAAAAAAAAACACAAATTGAAACATTTTTTTCTTATAAATTTCTAACTGCAACTAATAATTGAACTATCATTTTCTATTCTCCTTTGTGAAAATGTTAAGGCAGCAACCGAAGAAGAATCTGAAATATTTTACTTTATTTCTACTATTTGTCTACTAATTTAGTTTTTATTTTTCAATGATTTTTTCTTCTTTTACTCTTTAGGGGATCGAAATCAACTTCGTCACATACTTCTCATAAATATCTCAAGATGACCTTTGAACGCTGGGCTGTTTTTCGGATCTATATGCTATTGCGGTTTTTCCTTTACGTACATCCGTAGTTCTTGAAGGGAAATCGAGTGGAAAGTTGTCGAGTCACATCGCGCATAGTCACCGTCGCTTTTTCACGTCAAGGTCCAAAGTTCATTTGCTCGTTGCGATGGATTTCCACGTCATTCGAATTTTTGGGTTGACGTGGCCGTGAAAACTCGAATAGAAAAAAAATTTAAGAGCTTCTGTTGATAAACTAGCGAAAAAAAGTTGTATGGGCATTTAAACTCTCGAAATGGAGCATGTCAAACTCATTCGGGCAAACCCCCAAGCAAATTGCGCGCCACATTGTAACATTCACCATATTTGGGAGAGAGAGAGTGACTTTCACGTGCAGTCAAAACTAAGATCCGCCGTCAAAATTGAAATTGGGGAATCAGTCGGCTGGGAAATCAGACATGACAACGTCTTCTTACCTGTAAGGGCTCCCATTGCGTTTATGTAAGAATTTCCTCCACGAGTCAAGTAATTCCAGAGCTTCATCGTGCCTCGCTTCGCCAAAGTGTACTCGATCTTTAAAGAACCTCGCAGTCTTTCAACAGTTTCTGGGGTATAGTTCCTCTTGATTCCTTCATATCGCTGATGTTTGGAATACATTTTGGAGATGATCGTCAAACGTTAGATCTTGACTCTTGTGGAGTTGAAGATTCTTACTCAGGGAGTTGCTTCTCCGTGAAAATACTAAAAAGAAGTAAAACCTTTAGGTTATACAACTGGTTTGTAAGTTTATGCCCGTGGACTTTGATCGTTCATCTAATCGGCGTTCCCATTGGTGGATAAAACAATCCATTGTTGCCTTGGTGCTTTTCATTGGTGCACGCTTGTAAGTAAACAAAGAAACGCTTATTCCCTTGCCATTTTTTGTCGCAAGAACATGAATGGAATCACGAATATAGGGAACACTAGAAAACCTATTGAATGACTTTTAAGAGCAATTTAAACCTTGCAGAAACTACACTTCTTAAGTTCAAAAATTAAGATCTGCTCGATTGAAGATCCCGAACAGTTCAGCCAAAAGTTTCGGACATTTGTTTACGTCCCAGGAATCTGACGCAATATCTCTACGGGTTGCAAATGATTTGGTTGCTACGGACCTTGGATAACTCATCAATGTCTAGCAACAAGAACCGATAACTTAGATGTAGGATGTAGCAATTTGCAGTATTTTTTACTTTTATAGATACAAAATGAAGACCTTAACGCTCTCAAATACCCATATTATAAATACACGATTTCCTAGCGACCCACCACTACACCCCTCGTCACACCCCCGGTGTGTCCCCGGTACTTGCCCGTTACCCGCCCCTCCGTATCACCCTATGGCAAGTGAACTTTGTACTTTACGTAAAAACGAGGCAACTTCAAGTAGATCTTTTACTTGAGTTGTAAATTTGATCTTACTCATAGGAAAACCTGGGGTTAAACGCAAGTTTTCTCCTTCAAAGAGCTCAGCAGCCACCCGTAAGTACCGAAAAGAAATTGAAATTTACGTTAGGCTCCTTTAGAGTCTGCTTTTTCATCTCTGATTTAGCTGCAACTTTGTTTTCAACGTGTCAAAAGCTGTCACGTGTCATACGTGCTCGATCTTCTTCGATACTCTCCTCTGCATTTTTACAGCCAAAATTCAAACATTTTGTGTAGTAAGACGTACTGCAAGCATCACCTTTTGAAATATTGAACAAATTTAATTTTTTAGTGGCCGGGTGTTCTGAAGTTGCTTCACTCGGGCTACCGTAGCAGACTAATTAACGTGAAGGCAATAACCCTGAACTTTTTCATGAGTTGTCACGAAATCTTTTCCTACAGAAGTTTGTCCACGAAATTCCAATTGCACGTACAATGCATGCGTTTGGGAGGTTTAAAGGCCTTTTGAGGTGGGATGAACCAGAATCCTCCCTTGTTGTCGTCTTTTCTTATCTTTCAGGTTTTCGCGCAGCTTTGCATGATAGTTTTTCATTTTTGCCTTATCATCCTGATCCGTGTGATAAATTTTAAGATATTGATTGCCCAACCCCTTGTCAAAACATCACAACTATCTAAGGTTCCAATATGTTCCTGTAGAATTTGTCCATGCTCACCCCACTGAGGGTTTTCTTAGTCTCAACATCTTCTCCACCCCTCTGAGAATTTCAGTTTACCTTCAGTTGATTCTTTCCATCATATGCCTTTGACCTTTGAGACCCTCTCCTCTTCAGACGTTCCAGTGACCCACTGTATGTATGAATATTTTCTGAATCCATATATTATTAAGTCATAGTCGTGTAACTTGTCACTTCTTCTTGTTGAAGGCAATTTGAGATGTTTTGATTGAAAATTGTATTATTTTAATAACAGATTTGAGAGCTCACCATGTTATTTACATGCTGTGGAAGTCTTACAACTCGCCAGCATTGTCTCGATCACCTTATTCTCTGAAATTGCGTAGTACCTTCCTAATTCAAATCACTTGGTTATTAGTACCCAGACTGTGTTGACAGTTTTCATTATTTCCCTCTTAGTTTTCAAGAACAGAAACTATGAGGTGTCCAAAAGGTGAGCTAATATCACTTACATATCAGGGATCAATATCATGATTTGTACTTATGTTGAAACAGTGTCATTCATGATTAGTAGCTAACATTATTTACATCTATTTATTTCTTGATACACAATATTTGATGGTTTGACAGAGTTTGACAGATCTTCTGAGGAGTTTCTGTTACTGTCATTAATGACATTTCATAACACAATAAAACAATGCCAACTAAGAAGTACTTTAGGTACAAAAGTTGTAGTTATGTTCTGGCAAACTTCAAGTTTTTTATGAATCATGCAACATTATTTTATGTCAAATCATATCCTGTTTTTGTTTGGTCTTTCACTGGCATAAAGTTTACAAAGACAAACAGTCAAAATGTTAAAGTGCCACTGAAACGAAATTTTCGTACTCTCGTTTATTATCCTAATCTATAGTTTCAAACGTGCTTAAAGTAATGGTGAACTTTATTTCTGTCAAATCCTAACGGAAAGTGCTTTTTTTAGCTGTTGAAATCGACTTTTTGGAGCAAAACTGTGTCCGGGCTCTGGAACCGAGTTTAAGGACCTTGTGACGTCACTGGTTGTATTCACGCAAGAAGCGCTATAGATTCTCTCTTGTTTTCACTTGATTTATTCAAGTTTATTCTTCATATTGTCGATACCTAGTAGTTTTCTACCTTGTAATTTCTGTCCAGCCTTGACAGGAAATACACATCATAAACGTTGGAGGGCGCCAGAGAGTGTAGATTCACCAAAATAAATGCGACAGATTAGAACAGCTCAGTATACTTTTCGAACATCTTGAGTACTCGATTGGAGATTTCGAAGACGAGTGTGGCAACTTTTATATCACGTCCTGAAGCCTAAACACGATATTTCGTCGTCTGTTTTCAGCCTGGTTCTGAAATTTGGATTCTCACGCTTATCTAAGGTCTATTAACAAGGTTCGAATATATCCTCGGCAACTTTACAGCATTAAAAGCCGTGAGCGCATCAGCCATCCGCACAATCACGAAGTTATTAACGGTCCACAAGCTTTGAGTCGAGTACTTCTTTGCACACAGAGGGCATCTTTTTATGATACCAGTAAGTGAGAGTTCTTGTGGTAGACAAAATGAATCTTTGAAAATTGTGATCCAAAGCAGGGTTTGCTTTATCGCCGCATATGTATCAAAGCGGGAATTTCGCTTCTCTTTTACACGTATCTCCCAATTGCAATATTTCACGGCCGATGGGTTACTTTGAGTTCTTTAGCACATACTTATGTCTATGATCTTCATTTAATAGTATCCAAGTTCAAAACAATTCGTTAAAACGTCACTAGTTTACACTCCTTTCGAAGGTTCAGCAAACAGAATTTGAACCAATTTGCATATATGACCTTTCGCCGCCGACATTGTCACGCTTTCTCTTGTTTTCTGAAAACATACCTGTAGGATCATGGCAGCTTAGTTTACCTTTATAGTTTAAATTCACTCCCTCATATAAAAGAAGGTTTCTTAAATTTTTGCTGTTGTGATAACTTGTAGGATGTAGCAGATACAACTGGACTAAGCGTCACTGTGGCACAATCTCGTCCGCCATGAAACTCACAAAGCGTCTGGTTTCCTCGAAGCGAAGCGACTCGAAAACTCGAAGCGTTGTTGCTGCGATTCGTGCAGCAGCAGTCCGGATAACATTTTCAAAAGCTGCTCTCTCTTGTTTTGATGTCTTTTTTACTTTATGAGTGTAGATATTGTTTAATTGAGTGCTGGCCATTTCACCAAGAGTCCTGAGCATTTTGCGATCTAAGAACTCCCACTCGTTTGCTTGCTTACATAAAATATCCTGTAAATATCCAATTAAATAGACTGGAAAGCCCCAGGATCGACTCTCGACCTGTTCATGTCTAAGGCTACTGTTATTATCTGCTTTACAGCTCTGAGATGTCCTTAAGATGTTTTTTTGGGGGGTTTCGAACAGTAATCTCTTCTCCCACAATCACTCTAAATTTTCAGCGCGGCATGAGAGTAATACAACCAGTGACGTCACTAGGCTGTTTTGGCCACGCCAAAATGGCCGCCAATTTTGGGCTTAACCAGCCAACTTCGAACGGCTGAAAAAGCAGTTTTCGCCTACCGTATGCGAAAAAAAGTTTGCAGTGTTTCCAAGTAAGGTTGAAACTTTATTACTAAGCAAAAATCTCACATACAAAAATTTCGTTTCAGTGGCACTTTAACAACTTAAAATATTCAAATACCTATTTCAAGTTGTGTTGGTCTAGTTTACTGGGGAGATAATTTAAAGCGTATTTTCGATTCTTTTATCATCAGGAGTTGAAATAACTGGTGAAATAAAGCCAGAGTACGTTCAGATTCTATCCTATGAAGCTCTGGAGTTTTTAGCTGATCTACATCGCAGTTTTAACTACCGGAGGAGAAAGCTGCTCAGAAAACGGCTTGAGATTCAAGAAGAAATCAACAGTGGCCAACCAATCAAATACCCCGAAGCACGTCATGAAAAAGACTGGAAGGTGGCAGCAGTTCCTCATGACCTGCAGATGCGACATGTTGAGATCACTGGGCCTACTGATCGTAAGATGGTCATCAATGCCTTAAACAGTGGTGCCGACATGTACATGGCTGATTTTGAAGATTCACTCACTCCTTCTTGGAAAAATATTGTTGAGGGGCAAATCAACCTTTTGGATGCCAACAGGACGACCATTAGTTTCACTAATGCTGATGGTAGGTACAAGTCAATGGTCCCCATAACACATACTGTTCAAAGCACAAATAGCCTCTGGAAAGATTACTTTCTTCACTTTGTTTGCACTTGATTTTTCTGGTGAATAGTGCCACCCAGTCCCTTTTCTGACACTTGTGTACACCTGGACAATAACCTGTTGTTTATCAAAGGAAATGAATGCATTTTTAAACTTATGTCAGAGCCACCATCAGGCACTAAAAATCTTGAGCACATTTTAATTAACACCTGTATATATCGTTGTACCCAAGAAAAAATGTTTCCTTCAAGTTATTTGAAAACCCTATTGTGTTTGTCTCCTCTATAACAATAACTTACAATTTCATTTTTATTAGTAATGGCAATGACCATTTTAACATTGCTTGTTTTTTATAATGTATTAAATGATAAGGTTCAGAACGTCATTTGAAAGACAAGACAGCATGTCTGTTAGTTCGTGTACGTGGTTGGCATCTGGATGAGAAGCATATCCTGTGTGATGGAGAACCCATGTCTGGAGCGCTGGTAGACTTTGGTCTGTACTTTTTCCATAACGTCCATGTAAGACTTGCCAATGGTTCTGCTCCTTACTATTACCTTCCTAAAATGGAGACTCACCAAGAAACAAGGCTGTGGAATGATGTGTTCAAATCAGCCCAGGATTACATGAAAGTGCCTCAAGGTATGTTTCTTTTAGACTGTCAGGGCAAAGTCAGAAATCTGTCTAGTTAACAAGCTCAGCCCATGACAAGAGAGTAGATTGGGTTGGGAAGATCAAATTTTCTCTGAATTTGCTAGCATTTTTAATGATTTGAAGACACACCCTACCCTTGAGGTGCTGTTAATAACCCTGATAATTTGTTATTTTCAGAGAGGTAGAGCCATTACTTGTTAAGAAACAGCTCTTTGAAGATTGTAATAATAGTAATTCTACAATTTAATTTGTTTGTCTCAACAGGAACCATCCGTGCTACTGTTATGGTAGAAACTCTGCTCGCAGGAGTTAACATGGAAGAAATGCTTTACGAGATAAGAGAGCATTGTTGTGGAATGAATGCAGGAAGATGGGACTACATATTTTCAGCAATTAAAAGATTCTCAAGGAAACCCGATTGTGTCTTACCTGATCGTAAACAGGTATATCTGGAATGGTTAAAATTTAAATTATGCTTAACTATCAATGGAACATTTCATGTCATTTCATATTTTGTGGTAGACCTTAATAATAATGTTGACAGAAACATATCGTTGTGGCCAGATGTAAATTAGTCATTTAAAAAGTCCAATTAAGGTAAGCCAATACTGACCATGGACTCTTGTTTTTTCCTCTTGTTAGATATCAATGATGGTACCATTCATGCGATGCTATACAGAGCGCCTTATCCAAGTATGCCATCAGCATGGTGCTCATGCAATGGGTGGAATGGCTGCTTTCATTCCAAGTCGAAAAGATGAGAATATTAACAAGATGGCTTTTGAAAAGGTTCGTCAGGACAAGGAGCGTGAAGTGGCTGATGGCTTTGATGGAACTTGGGTGGCACATCCTGATCTTGTACCTTTTGCAAAGGAGATCTTTATGAAGGTGGGTTTAATTTGCCTAATTCCACATATGAGCTAGGGTTCTTTTACAGAAGATGTTATCTGGTAATTAAAAATCAGGCTGTTCTGTATAAGATGGCTTGAGACTAAGTGTTAACTGTTGCAGGTGCAAATTATGCACATTATATACACTACTAGTTTCGTTAGAGTAGGTCTGAAGCTTAAGAATTATTTACCAGCTGATGTTCCTGTCGCTGTAGGGTATGCAGGGTGCTAGTCATCAAAAGCATCGTCTACGTGAGGAAGTGAATGTCAAGGTTGAAGAAATCCTTTCAGTTTCAGTCCCACAAGGATCCATTACAGAGGAAGGAGTCAGAGTGAACATCAGTGTCGCACTGCAGTACATGAACAGCTGGCTGTCGGTAATGTCTTGATATTACCATTTCCTGTATTCTTCTTCCCATGGCTGACTGCTTCCAACCTGCATACCACTTACTACACACCCCCTCCTATTTTAGTAGTTTACTATGCAGTAGATTAGTGGTCGTCATTTTCTATTGTAAGGTTGCTTGTCATTCTTCATCAAGACAGCAAACTACTGCAGTAATATTGTAACCTACAGGACCATATTACCTTACCGGCAAATAAATTAATATATCCATTATCATGCTGCTAACAAAAATACTTACGTAAGGTAATTTCCTGCAATCTTCAAGAGTGGCCAATTTTCATCACATGCACCATCACAATTTGACAGCTGCAATGTACTGTCAAGACAAGCTAGAGCAAGCCTTGCACTGTTAAAAGAGTCTCAATATGTTAAGTAGTTGCCAATCTCGATCATCTTTCCCTTTCCTTTAACAGGGTGTTGGGGCAGCAGCTCTAAACAACTTGATGGAAGATGCGGCCACAGCTGAAATTTCACGAGCTCAACTATGGCAGTGGTTGCGTCATGGTGTGCGGCTTGAAGATGGTCGTCCATTCACCTCTGAGCTGTACAAGACAATGCACAAAGCAGAAATAGATAAACTTGGAGGAGCATCAAAAGCTCGCTTAGGGCAGGCTTCCCAGCTTTTGGATAAGTTGGTTCTGTCTGAGGAGTTTATAGAGTTCCTTACAATCCCAGCATATGAGCTGCTGGATAACCCCTCAGCCAAACTGTAACAGATTATTAACTGGAACATTTTTCTCCAGCTCTACTTCTCAGTCATGGGGTTATGTTCAGAATAGTTCAGGAATAATCCAGTGTTACCTTGTCTCTAGGGCATCGGATGCGTTAAAAAGATTATATGAACCAGTGAACAGATGCAACAGACTAGTGACAATCAGATGAATGTTGAATTTAATTTTGACCTTTGTAAAAGAACATCGTGTTAGCAATTATAGTTATGGCTAAGCAGTTAATAATATTGTTCATGTGATGAAGTGGAAGAATAGTACATTGTTCATCTGTCAAGAGTGAAATATTGAAATAAAGCAAAATGTTGAGAAAACAATATGGGGATGTGCTGCTTTTAAACCTTTTTACAGACAAGTGCTGTTCCATTTTTGGGGTTTTCATGGGCAACATTCATTGAAGTTGACCTTACTAAGGTAGATTCATGAATCTATTTGTTATACTGTTTTATTATATGGCTGTGTCTCACAAGGACTGGGGACGAGCGAATTCACGAATTTGATTGGCTGAAATCGATATTGACCGCGGTCTAGATTTTCCCATCTAGACCGGTTTCATTTTGCGTTGAAACAGTAACAAACTAAAATACAAAAATGTTCACCATTTTCTTTTAGTTTCTTCTCAATCATTTATGGAAGTTCCAAAAGCCTGATGACAACAAAAAAGTAAAGAGGACAAGCAAATTTTGGCAGGTTTAAGTTAAGCTCATCGCCATTCGCAAGCAAAATGTCAACAAACCAGTTACATTAAACGGATTAAAGTTTTCTTCTTTGCCATATAATAAACATCTTATTAACCAAGCTAAGTCGGTCTGTATGGGAGAATCTTGACCTCAGTCTGTACTCACGACCTCGATCAAGATTCTCCCATACAGACCCGCTTGGTTAATAAGAGCTAAGTAAAGACTGGTTGTTCAGCGTCTTACATGTAATATATCTCCAGTCAACACAGAAAATTATTATATTTCAGCGCTTGGGATGGACAGGTTTGATCCATCCCTCACTACAAAGTAACAGTCGGTTTTCTAATTTATTCTCTGCTCAAGGGAATTCAAATATTTGCACATCTCACACTTCTTGGCACAGAGGACATGTTCTTTAAACATCCTTCCCTTTATAACATTGAAAACTGTTAATCAAAAGTCGAATACTACAGTACAAGACAACCTCACCATAGATATTTTACTGAATGATTGCAACTTGCAAAATTACTTAATTTCTTCACCTTTTGATAACAAGTTTTAACTTGTAAACACTGCTATTCAAATTTGAACCCTCAATATTATTAGTGTTTACATATTAATTACATACTACCAAGTGATTCACAAAAATGAACCATAAATTTAATGATTATTAAATACAAAACTTGCATGGAAATTTTGCCCATATTACTGGGGTTCAAATGTTGTTATTCTCACTATTTGCATGCCCCTGCTATTACACATCTTATCTTAGTAAGTTGATAAAGGCATGACTGTGTTTTAAAGAACTGAACTCTAACCAAAGGAACTCTTAGATGGAGGGATGAAGAGGTGATGCTGTAATTCTACACTCCAAATCAAAGCTGACTGCAATAACATTTCAAAGCAGAAAGAACATCCCTCATTCTATTGAAAAAAACTGGTTGGAGTTTCAAAATGCCTTGTGAATAATTAACAATTAGACCCGTAGCCCGCAAGGGCTATGGGTCAATAGCCCATGAGGTGAAGCCGAATGGGCTATAGACCCGTGGCCCTTGAGGGCGAAGGGTCTAATTGTTTCAGTACCACCCAACTAGTCGGACAGAAAAGGCAATAATAAAGTTAGCAAATGCAAGTTGAAAAAATATTTATTTGGGAATAAAACGAAAGAAAGCATCATGCTTGATTACGCCAATATCGCCACTCGAGGACTATTACTAATAGTCCTTTAGTAGCGCAGCCAATTAAAATGCAGGATTTGCATTAGTCCACTAGTGGTGATACTAATCAGAATTATTGCCTCCAAATTTCCAAAGCATGAATTTTTTTTGTATAAATTAAGAAAAATAAATCTGATTTATTTGAAACTTCTTGACAGAACTCATATTTTGTCATCGCCATTGATAAATGTCTCCTTCATAAGTTCAGGTTCCTCTAATTTAACAAATACAATGTCTTCATCAGTTCCATAACTGTGTCTAGCTGTTTCAAACATGTCAAACTTTGCACAGCAAAGATCTTCATTGAATGATGGATTCTTGTAATAAACACATCGTTTTTCAGCATCAAATCCACACAGTACTATATAATGGCCACAGTAGTCACTCTGACTTGACGGACATATACAGTTGGTGAGCATTCTTAGTTTATTTGGAGAAAAGACTTCACACCAGTTGCAGATCAGAGCATTTGAGTTGACCAGTACTATGGCAACATAGCCCTTTAATAATCTTGAAATGATTTCCTCTAATGAGACACTCCTGAAAGAAATAAAAGCTATAGATAAGCTGACATGACCTTTTATGAATGGGCCATTAGATTACTGGTGGGAGACAAATTCCAAAAAGATCCAAGCATGTGCTCAAGATTCTAAACATAATATAGAGATAACAATGGTTGTGAAGGAAACTCCCTGCCTAATGAATTTTGTTGTATATAAGTTAAGTATTTTAGTTAGACAAAGTTAAATAAACCGTTTATCGAGCTGGCATGAAAAGTAATTTCCTGCAGGGGTAGAAACCATCTAATGGTCCCCCTTGTCTCTCATACAGCATGAATTCCCACTACTTTTTTCGGCTCAATACCCTACAAATTGAACAAAAGTTCCCGCTGTGGACCTTTTGAGGCTCAACACCCTAAGTGTTGCCAACGCTTTTTAACCCCTAAAAGATACGACGAGCATTCACCATCCTTTTTTATAAAGGAGTCTCCCCCGGGGGGTCAATGACATAGTACAAAATCCGGATTTTGTAATCAGGCTGTTCCTTTCCTTTTAGACGTAAGATCCAATAATCAAAATAAAAACTCCACCTTAATCCAACGCGATTGCGACCACACACGCCTTGGATGTTATGAAAACTTCAGTATCTGTTGCTGTTATTTTCATTCTTATTTCTAAAGATAAACTATCCACTTCATTTATGTGTGCTTTGTTTACATTCAATAAACATAAGCCACAACACATTTTTCGGCCTGAATTCTGACACGTATTTTTGTTTTCCCTCCGTTTGAAACATTTTAAACAAGTAAATGCCCGCTTATAGAAAAAAAAAACAATATTCTCGACTGAAATTTTGGAACCTCTTCGGAGGTTCGCTCGTTAATTAAACGAAATGTACACGTCTGGCGCGACACGTCAAAAGACGTCAGACCGGTCAAGAAAAAATTACACATCGCAAACAGCTTTGTCACGAAAATAATTCAAGACTGACCTCTTCTTGCTTACAAATTCTGACTCAGCAAAAATGTAGTTATTCATTCATTGCCGGAAGAGAACTTACCGTTTTTCGACCTTCAGTCCCAAAGTCGGAGCGAGAGTAAACAAGCGATTCACTCTGGTTTCATCGAAATTGAACGTCCCTTCGTAAAATGAGTTCTGTCCATAGCTCGGGTCTACACCCAGAGTTTTTGTACAAAAAATGTAGTCCGCTTTATAATCAGTGAATATGCTGGCAATGTCGATGGTCCAGACACTGGTTCCAAAATTCTTCCCAGCGCAGATCTCTTCGTATTCCGCGTTGTCGAACTTGTTTCCTAGGAGTTTCTGGAGCACCATCAGGGAACATGCCAATCCGCAGTCCCATTCAGTTTTCTGTCTCACATGAGGCAATTCGATCTGAAGACGAAACATTTGAAGAAAATATATGTTTCTAGCATGTATCCCGTTGACTTGCCCCTTTGTATAGTACACTGGCTTGCGTATATGGAAGGTGTAGTAGACGAAGTTCTAAAGAAACACAATTTATCCGGAAGAGCGGGAAGCGAGCGAGTTCGTCCGGTTTGAACTTGTCGTTTACAAACAAAAATGACCTAACCCCTACCCCCAGCGTACAGGAGCCGTCACGCAATATTCGGAGTATCTTCAAATGGAGTAAAAAAATCGAAAACATTTTTTATACAAGTAAAAGGAAGAAAAGTAAAGGAGCGATAATAAATGGAATAAGTGGAACACAAGAGTATATCGGGGTTAACTTAGGACTGGAATAAAATTTAATATATAAGCTTATACATTTAAAATACAAAAATATCCTCTCTATGTTAATTACTTATTTCCCAATGTTCACCAACTTCAATAGATTTCCAGAATTGATAAATAAACTTACAAGTAGTTTCAGGTACAATTTTTATACCTTGAGCTTTTTGCCCTTCATCTTTCGTTTTCTGGCTAATGTGATCTTGCACCCTGGCATTTTTTGTTCCAGTCCTTCCCTGCTTCACTTTTCTGTCTTTAAATGTTAACATCATTCTTCAAATGAGACGTATTCGCGTATTTTATCACTATTTAAGAAGTGTGAGCGTACCATTTCACTCATTTCGAGTGTTATGAAACTTTCCTCGTCAGAAGAGAAGGACAAGGCTCGGCCACTGAGCCCTAGAAAATTACTCTTCTTCCCAATCTTCCTCGGACAGTAACGTTTGGAAACGTCTCTTTTAGGAAACGAGGTTGTGGATGTTTGTGAGAAAGCCTTCTGAAATCCAATCCATCTACACTTTTCGAGACCTTTAACTTGACAGCAAGATTGTTTGAAGGAATTGCGGATATTCATATTAGTCAAAAATGTCGATAGGTGTGCCTATAAAGATTCTGCACGAAGCAGAAGGACATATTGTCACGCTGGAAACTATGACTGGCGAAGTATACAGAGGAAAGCTCGTTGAAGCCGAGGATAACATGAATTGCCAAATGTCAAACATCACGGTGACCGCGAGGGATGGCAGAGTTTCACAACTGGAACAAGTTTTTATTCGTGGAAGCAAAATTCGCTTTCTGATTCTTCCAGACATGTTGAAAAATGCTCCGATGTTCAAGAAAATGACACAAAAGGGGTCTGGTAGTGGAGCGGCGGGAAGAGGCAAATCTGCTATTTTAAGAGCACAAGGTACAGTAGAACTTACTCATAGCAGTTCAGTGTTAGCCCTCTGTGTTGTCCTTTACAACAAGGGGCTATGACTGAAATATGAACTCGGGCCAGACATTGTAAATGCAAGTTGATTAAGTTGAACTCACTGTCAACGTCTTGGAGATGTGTTTTCAAATGAAATCAAAATGCGAGCTTTGTTTAATCAAAAAGGTAGCTCAACAGATGAATGGGTTAAGTCAGTGACTTATGTTAATGCAAGCAACTTTAAGTCCATCTATGTTTTGCAGAAGCCTAAATGAGGGTAGGTTTGAACAGGATTCAAACCCATGACCTCTGCAATGCCACTGCAGTTCTCTACCAAGTGCGTTACCAATTCAACTGAGAGCTGTTCCCTTTGTAGTATTCTTGTAGAAGATAACAAAACATGGAGTGAAGTAAATATGCATACTAGTTATGCCTTAGAGTGTTATACATATCTCTTATTAACCAAGTTTGAGGCCCGCACTGGGAGAACATTGGCCTGCCCTAAGCTCTTAACAGTATCAGCTGAGCACTGCAAGGTCGGTACAAAAAAGACTGAGGGTCAATATTCTCCCAGTACAGTCCTGAGCAAGCTTGGCTAATAAGAGATTTATTACACGACTGAAAAAGTTAGAAAAAAATGCCATGATCAAAGACTGGAAGAAAGTGCACAATTCTGATTGGGAGCTGACTAGCTGTATAATCACATCTGATCTTAACAAACCAGGAGGGAAAGAGAGTTGGAAGAAAAGGGAAATGAATCTTGAATATTTAAAGCAAGTTCTTTCAGAGACATTAGCCATAATGCCTGGTCCAATTCTTAGAAAATATTGGACCAGCAATGGAGCAATGTGATTGTTTGAATTTAGTTATTGACCCTCTGAGCTAACTTAGTCATGTAATAACATGGAATATCCCATGAGTCTCTTGAATTTTCTCGGTATGTGCACAAACCTTTGGGCAAGTGCGTATACCACAAAAATACAAGTGACAAGTGGAGTATTCCATGGTATATCATGACAGAGCGTTGTATAACTTTTTTATACCATGCCATAGAAAATACAGAGGCCAAATTATTGCAGGAATAAGATCGCAGAGCACGATCAGAAGGTTAGGTGTAATACTGTGTAGTATAAAACAGCTTTCCTGTATTCCAATTGGCTGTATTTTCTATGGAATGGTATATAAGTATTGTATACGCATTTGAAATTTAATACAACCTCATAAAAGACCGTTGCTTTTATTCATGTCTTTCTCTGATTTCTATAATGATAGAAATGGTTAGAATAACTTTGATTTTACCATGTGTTCTTGTTTTTCTACAGCTGCTGCCAGAGGGAGAGGAGGTCCACCCCGTGGGGGCAGAGGAGGCAATGTCTTCCAGAGAAGAAGATAGCTTCTACTTGTGATGTTTAGTTAACAGAAATAAACTTGAAGCAATTTCTAGTGTACTACACATGTAAATACGACTTTTGTGAAGCAAGTGGTGTAGAAAGCTGTTCTGAAACAAAAGGCAATGAAACAACTTCAGTAATTCCTCTAAACACCTCTGGCCACTTTTTGTTTTAATTTACAGTGAATATGTGTGTTAATTTGTTCTTCAACAACTCTGTCGTGTATAGGGTATTAGAAATAAAAAGAGATAGCTTAGTTTTTAATTTCTTGTAATAATTCCTTACATTTTGTAGTTTCTCTCATGTTATGTTTGTTCTACACATACTATGTCCATCCTAAGCTCTTAACTTCTTTGTGGTTTTCGTAAAGTAAATAGTCTTTTGTAATAACACTTATGAAACAGCTCACAATGTTTTCATGTCTTTTATGCAGATACTTAAAGTGGTTTTTAGCCCTTAATTTGCAGTACTGGGCAACTTTTAACTTTGTCTTTAAGTATGGTTAACCAAACATGTAAAGGCAGTGACGACATCTTGAATTTTTTTTCTAACTCTTCAGACTTTGAAAGAAGTGCAATGACATTTTGTAACCAGTGAGAGGAGTTAAGTTATTTGAGACTGCTAGGAGAGTAAAACTTTCATTTTAATAATATCAGGATCTGATTCTCAACTTGTGATGTGACTTTCATTTTCACAATTTTTTTTTAGGGCATGTACTGTCTCTGAACTCAGTATCTCATCAAAAGTGATTATCCAATGCCCACACTTTACCTTTAAATTTGTATTAGAGATTTTAAAAGGAGGAATTTGGTAACTTGTTAGAATTTGTTTAAAATGGCATATGCCAGGCATGCTAGTCACTACGGGTGGTGAATGGTCCTTCAAAGCCAGGGGTATCACGAAATTTTTGTTGAATTTCATTTGTACAGCAGTCTTGGTCTCACAAGTTATGTAAAAAGTTACAAATGTTTTTGCCTCACATAAAAAAAGCTCTAGTCCCTTCTTGTGAAGTCTCGGATTTACCACTTCCAATCGTATTAATATCTTATTAGGCAGGCTACATCTTGAATTTTCAATATTTGGCAAGCAAAATCTTGAATTTCCAAATCTTGGAATTTTCAATATTTGGCAGACCAAATCTTGAGTTATCCGTCTTTTCAGGGTTGCTTGTTAATCCGAGGTTAGTGTTAATTGTCTTTGAGCACTAAGCAGGATCCCCTTGTCCCTTATTGAACTTTATGTTTTCTCCCATATTTGTTTGTTTCGCCAACAAGCTAGTATGCTAGTTTTTAGAAAGGGTGGGGTGGGTGGCCAAGCCATAGCAATTTTGTCCAAGGGGGAAAGGCTCAATGAGCTTTAACCCTATGTGAAGTACCAGCTCGTGAGACAAGGCCAGACTACAACACCGGGAACTCCGTGCTCTTTGCTTTGCGATAAGGTGCGGGTTCTTTAATGTCCCTTGCTAACCATGTAACACTGAAGATGCAGAAGACGGAGCCTACGGTTTATAGTCCTTATCCGAGAAGACTTGAACGTCTAACCATTTGCAGATGTAATTACAAAGGTAGCACATTCTCAGTTCCCGCACAGCAGTCTGACGCTCTACCAACTGAGCTAACCAGGCCGCGGTATTTTAAGAGCATTCTTAGAGTTGTCGGTTCTTGCGATGTGAACCAAAAAAATAAAAAGACCCAATTATGTAAAATTCAAAATTAGAGTCTTATTCATAACGATGCAAACATGCGTGGAAATCAGGTTAAGTCTGCATACGAGCCAAGTGGCCCATCAGACCGGCTCTTATCTCGGTTTCTGTAGCATAAAGCGACTAGGAGTATTTCTACTCCCCACCCCCCCCTCCCCCTGGATGGGATGCTGGTCCATCGCAGGGGTATCCCCAGCATAAGTTCGCCGGAACCATTTCTACACCCGGGTGGAGAGAGAGACTTTGAGAGTAAAGTTCCTTGCCCAAGAACACAACACAATGTCTCCGGCCAGGGCTCGAACCCGGACTGCTAGATCCAGAGACGAGCGCACTAACCATGAGGGGGGAATTATCGAATTTGATATTCAGGTTAATTTTTTTGCCCAAGCTGGACAAAAAGTGTCGAGCTTGATTTCGGAAGCCACCAATGTTTGTACAACGATGGCATAAAATAAAGACGCTCCGTGTCAGTGTATAAGAGCGGTCGCCATGGGTTACTAGGAAGAGAACAAGTCTGGGTACCACTAGAGCTTTTTTATTTTTCTTCCTCCAAAAAGGACATCATAGCCTTAATATTGCAAAATAATTTGAACTGTGTGAAATATATGAAACAGCTCGAAAGAGCAAGAATACTGCTTACAAGAGTATCTTGTGTAGCTGGCAGCGCCTTAGTAAGGCGCTACGCAGCCTGTGTCCAACCCGTCCCAGCGTTCCAAGCACTCGATTTTACTGCTGACCAAATATCGAGGGTTTTGTGTACGCTGTTCAATACGAACTTAGAGTAGTTACAAAGGAATGTAGCCAGTAAACTAGTTTCTAATTCTTGACGTTTTGTCATCGAGATATCAGACGTGAACCTGTCAAAATCTCAAATTTAATAAAGAGCGTAGACTAACGCGGAAATTTTCTTTGGGGTATATGTTGTCGAGCAACCTTGTTTTGTCGAAATTTGTTTCAACGTTGACAATTGAATTGATTACGTCAAGCAGTACAAGCAAACATTTTCAGGCGTCTGAGAGTAATTAAATATGCAAAGAAATTTTCAGTAGTCGTTTACTTTTCAGCCATTAAAGCAACAGGATGTTGACCACGTATGTAATCTGTCTTTACAGCACCAACTTGTGAAAAGCTCTTCTTGCTTGTAAAATGTATGTGGAATTCACCCGTCGGGCTTGGACTGAGAACTACGGAGTCTTGATTTAAACTGTTTTCACCATCCAGGTTAGTTTTCATTTGTTTTAACAGATTCTTAAGTCTCCACAAGATAAACTCAGTGACTCATTTTCGGCTTAAACTCGTAAATTTCAGAGTTGAAATTGAATTTGTCAGTTTTTTAAAGTTATGTTTTCAGTCATTCTGGCACTGTCTTGATAACGAAAATGCACGTTATTTTTTTGTTGCCTATCGGCTGACATTCACCAGATATAATGAATGTTTTACACTGGCTCAGTAGCGCGGAATGTTTGTTCAACAAGTTGCAAGCATATCATAATGTCGTCGTTCGTAACATAACTGCCACTTCTGTCCTGCAAGAGATTAAACTCTCATTCCCGATTTTGACCTGTGTTAAAGTTCGTCCCGTGTCCCGTTCGTTTTGGCTGATTATGGCCAAACAAATAAATAAATAGTTAACGTTTGCGATGGTGGACCCAAATATTTCAAGCGTCTCGTGTCAGAGTTCGCCGGTTCTGTAGTGAAAAGGGCGTTTATCGCGTGAGTGGAATTCAGTATATTGGAGTTGCAACGATTATGAAACATGCATAGACTCACAAACTTGAACGTATAAACATTCTCTTACTTGGGCGATTAATAATGGTAATAGGACTGAGTGGAGTCCAATTCGGTCTGTAATCATACGAGTGATTAACAAAATCGGACTGCCGCGAAGCGGGAGTCCGATTTGTTAATCACAGTTTCCCACAAAAGTAAAAGTTTCATTTGATAAAGAGCTTTTTATTGTCAATTTAAATATCATAATTATAAAATATGGAGAACAGCTCGCAAAATGGCTGTCAAGTCTCTTTCAAAACAGTCACCAGAGACTAAACCTCCACAATTTTACAAAGTCAGTCTCTTGAATTGTTTACCATAGTGATTGTAATCAATGTTGTGATTGGTGGATTTAGTGGAGAGGACTCAGAATGATTGGCTCATGTAACCGTCCGATTACAGGTGACCGATTACAGCTAACTGTCCGATTACACTGTTCGATTACAGCTTTGCAGATTAATTAGAGCAAAATACAGCAGTTTATGCACCAATCACATTTGAGGAAATTGTAATTGTTATGATTAAACAGGAACAGGGACAAAGTTCATTACATCGAGTTCCTTTACTGGCTGACATCACTTTACAGGAAGTCTTGAAACATCCTTCTCTTCCAGGCGTTCGGTTTCCAAAGGAAGACAAGCGACAAAAATTAAAGTGGTTGCACTGATTTTCTTTAGCTGTTTGCAGACTGAAAGAGACAATATTTATATTTGCCAGCTGTGAATGGCAAATATATACTTAGCCAATAAACAACTCTACAGCACAAAAAGTTTTGGTAAAATCGTTGGGAGGCACGGTTGTATGTATAGAGGTAATACCGCGTTCTGAGGTTCGAGGTTTGAACCCTGAGAATCCGTTTTGTTTGTTTGTTTGTTTGTTTGTTTTTCTACAGTCTCTGTGTGTTCTCTCAAAAACACAGCGCCTTTCTTTGTTTAGCTATAGATAGATGGGACACTGACCAACTAGTCGTAGCAGGATTTGTTACGGCTAACACATACAATCTCTCCTGTATTGGAGGATGTCGATCTTGCTGTTGTTATTGTACATCAGCTACTTCTAACTTGCAAACATTTCAAGGAATCCTGATGTTGCATAAGAGAGTTTGAAGTGTAAGGTATAGTTAATCCCCAAAATTGGCCTTATTCTCAGGGTAATTCCTAAGTTTATTTTTAGAAATGATATCTATATAGGTCTTCCCGTTGTTAATATTACCATACATGTTACGTAGATATATTTTGTAAGTATGAAATTGTGGGTAAAGCCGCTTGGGCTATCCACGTCAGAAAAATTCGCCTCACAGGACTGACTATTTCGAAACTCTACTGTTGGGATTTCCGAAACCGGGAGTGATCTAGAAAATAACTTAAGAGTGCCTTAATTTAAAGACTTCACACACTTGTCACCAACAATAGCCACTTTCAAACAGTATTGCTAGCAAAAGTGGTTATTATAGTTGCGAACACCAAAATGCAACGTGCCCGGCTAGCTCAGTCGGTAGAGTATGAGACTCTTAATCTCAGGGTCGTGGGTTCGAGCCCCACGTTGGGCGCTGGCATATTTTTGTGACTTGTTTTAAAGCACTTATGGTTACTCTATTTGTAGCAATGCCTTGAGCCTCTTTTCTAAAGTCAAATTTGGTGTGAAGGCTTTCTTGATAACACTTTGAAGGAAATGCTTCTTCTATGCGTTCGGTTTGCAAAAACCGGAGGAAAGGAAAAAAATAGAATTCTGGCTATTTTTTTAAAGCTTTTTGTAGACTGAAAGATACAATATTTGCATTTGCCAGCTGTGAATGGGATATTTTTTTTTCTTTTGTTGTTGTTGTTAAAAACAATACCTATGAAGATAAGGTGATATATACTGCCTAATAATGAGGTAATACAGTCGACCCTTCGGTTGTGACCACCTCTCGTAAGCGACCACCTCTCCTCAGCGACCAGTTTTCCAAAATACCAAACGTTTCCAAGTCAAATCACCATATTTGGAACCTCTTGTAAGCGACCACCTCTCGTAAGGGACCGCGACCACTTTTACAGCTAAAAGTTTTAAATTTTCCTTTGTTTTTAACCTCTTGTAAGCGACCAATTGACAAATAATAGAGCCAAAATTGGATAATGTGTTGAATCGTATTCCTGCCTAGTACAAGAAAGGGAAATTTCTCAATGGCAAGAACCGAATTTTTTTCTCGAAATTGACTTTTACGACCTTTTACATGAATAAAACGTTGCATCGGCATTGGCGCATTGGGTAAGACCAAGAGAAAACAGATCATGGTCTCTTGGTAACACTCGGCAGTTAGTCGTACTAAAATCTAAAGTCCCCTATTGTATATCAACTACTTCTAACTTTCGAACATTTCAAGGAATATGTTGCATCAAGAGAGAAAGAAATGCAAGGTAGTTAATCCACCATATTCTCAGGGCAATTCCTCAAGTTATTTTTAGAAATGATATTTATATAGGTCTCCGGTTGTTAATATTTTTACCGTGCACGTGCACGTTAAGTAGATGTATTTTGTAAGGATGAAATTGTGGGTAAAGCCCCTTGGGGTATCCCCGTCAGTAAAATTTGCGTCTAGGCCCTACTAGGATTTCCCAAACCGGGAGTGATCTAAAAAAATAACTTTAGGGGTCCGGATTACCTTAGGAATAGAGCTACATAGGGGATGAACGCTCTCACACTTCATCCTGACTTGAAGAGACTCTCAGCTATAAAAAGATTATTTCCTGCAATCATTAAAAGAAGTGCTTAACAGCTTTCGTTTCGTGAAACTCAACCAGCTGACAATTCTAATTGGTTGCCAGTTCCAGGTCTCGGAAAAATAAAATATTATTAGCGTCCAACGTGGGGCTTGAACCCACGACCCTGAGATTAAGAGTCTCATGCTCTACCGACTGAGCTAGCCGGGCACAGTCAAGGTGTTTCTTTATAACCTTCTCGTTGTTATGTGATAGCGAAGAGAGCTAAACGTCGTCGTAAGAAAAGGTCTTGAAGTTGTTTTTTATATCAGAGATCAACAAAGTCGAACTTGTTTCCCTGTAAGGAATGTACCATAAAGTTCTATGGTTACTTTCGGACTTTTGTAGTCTTTTTCTGTGGTCACTTTCATAAGTCGTAACTTTGTGCTTGTATTCGAAAAGAATTTGACGTTGAAAATACTGAGGAAGTTTCTGCAGCGCCCAACGTGGGGCTCGAACCCCCGAGGTCTCATTAGGAAGAGGAAGAAGAGGGAGACGTATAATATAGCTGGGTACTTATGTATGATGGGAAGGCCTTTCAATTTCACTCAGTCCCACATAGTTGTGCATTAGTTCAGCCTTGTTCACTCCTAAAGTACATTTGCTTGTAAGAGCGACTCTGCAAACAAGGTAGGATCTGTGAAGTCTGTACTTTGTATCTGATCTTTTTAATAGATATTTTTCAGTTTTATTCGTTCACTGGACAGTTAAGTGAGTTTGAATTGTATGAATCTCGAATTCCCAAATTCCGTTGCGAAAATGCCATCATTCCAAATAGCAATACACTAGAGATGCTTGCAGTCGTTACTGTTGACGATTTTCTGAAATTCGATATACATGCTGCTTATATCTGTAGGAAAGTGTCTAACTAGGTTGCAGTCGTGAGAAATGTACATTAATTTACATGCCATTTATTGCTCCACACTTCGATTACCGGTGCACAGACCTGGCACTTCTGTAATAAAGGTACGGCCGGGAAATTGAAAAAAAAAATGAATGAAAGGGCTGTTCCGTTTGTCTTTAGAGACAAACACACCCCATATGAAGAACTTCTCAGTGTTTGAGGTAGAAGAGCCTTATTGCATGGAACAAAGATTACATAACATCCTTTGTACGGTTTACACACTCGTGAATCAAGGCACCCGGAGAGTCTAAGTGAGTTAATATCACCAAGATAAAAGACATACGCTTTGAGAAGAAAAGACATTCTGGCCCCCAAGGTTTGGAATACCTTACCTGATGTTCATAGAGCGTCATCGGATTTTAAAACTTTTAGAAAACTTTTAACAAGTGAGTCAACACTTTAGACAACATTGCTTTCTTATCTTGTAAATAGTTCTTGTTCTGTGATAGCTTTATTTTCAACTCTTCCTTGGTTTATATATTTTTATCAAATATTTTTCTTTTATTTACTTATTTATTATTTATTTATTTTTCATGGCATATCTTTGAAGTAGCTGATGCATTGTTTTTAAAAACTAAACCATATAGCAAAGCGGATGGTCCTCGTTAAATAAAGTATTGTATTGTATTGTATGAATGTTTTTAAGTGCATGTGATATTTTCATCAGGCTCGGATTTTTTCATCAAGGGATATAATTGAAAGGCTGTTGTTGTTGATTTTTTGAGTGGGTTGCAGCACCATAGTCGACTGAGCCTCAGCAATTTTTAAACTCTTTTTTCTTGTTGGTATAGAGCAACTAAACATAAGGATTTGCATTCAAGTTCAACTGTGGAAAGTTTACACTCGACATAGCATGGGAAACTGCCGATTCTTCAATATTTACTGAGGAATCTGGACTCTGGAATGCATAATGAACTCCTAACAGAACACGAAACCTTTTTCTGTTTCTCAAAGAAAACCTCTCATTGTAGCAACTAGACTAAACGAGCTAAATTATTGAAAAAATACTTGTTTAAATAGTTTTCGATTAACACTACAGACAACAAGTCCTTTAAATGTTCTCTGCCATCATGTGGAGTCGATAGAAAGCGGCCATCTCCATACTTGGCAAATTAACGGTCAATTACATTACTAAGACAGCTTTTAAGACCTTTAAATCAGCCGATTCAGAGAGTTGACATATCCGACCCTACTATTAAATATTGCTCAATTCTTTCAGATTATATGGACTGAAATGTTTTACAGTCAACTCTCGATTTCTCGAACCTTCAAGGGAATTTAAAAAAGGTTCGAGTTATCGGGAGTTCGAGTCAGTATCAGGAGTTGAGAACAAATGACCGGAAATAAGGAAAAAAAACGGCTTTTACAGTATTTCTACTCGTACAGTGTACATTTAAATCAAATTTACTAATAATTCTGAAGACTTCCAGTTAAAATGAAACTGTTTTATAAGAACGTAACGTAACGCGAAACAAAACAAAGCAAATCAAAGTAGCAGGAGAAGTACAGATACTGGAAACAGTTCGCAGGTATTAAAGGGAACAAGGTCGGGCTACTGATAAAGTGTTTAAGTGATTTACTTTTTCGAGACTGAATAGTTTCAATGTTTTGGACTACAGTACTGTTTGTTCAACTTGTCGCATATTGACAAACATACTTCGAGTTATCAAGAGTAAAATTGTATAGAAAATGACCTGAATGCAAACGAAAATTGCTTCGAGTTAGCAGTGCCTGATGTTTGAGTTATGGAGTACATGGAAGGTTCGAGTTACCAAGAATAAAATTATAGTAAATGCATGACGGAAATTTCGGGCAAACCGATTTTCGTTTGAGTTTGTGCGAGGTTCGAGTTATCGGGAGTCGTCTGTATATACTGGTGTTTACATAAACTTTTTTCTTTTTCTGAAACTATTTTAAGAATAAACCTGAAAAATTGGCAGGAGTTATCTTTTGGAGGGCTTAAAGAACGTCTGACATGCGTGCAATACTTCAAGACACTCAAGATAGCTAACAACACGGAAATAAAACAGACGTATTCGGTTCGTCTTCTAAGATAAGTAAGGCAATTTTCTGCGTTCTCTTATTAAACCCATACTACTTCTCAAACTTGTTTTGCATCTTTGAATAAAATTGTCACAGATACCAGTAACAAAGTATCTCTACGGAGAAAACTTACTTAAGTTGAGTACCTGACTAGCCCGGCCTGTAGAGCATGTTGTGGGTTCGACCTTGCCTAGTTTTCAGGCCTCGATAATTCACCACCGAATTGAATAAACAGTACCAGTGTTGGCCTGAGAAAAGCCGTATAGGCGTAGGCCGAACTTTCAAGCCTATCTTTGAACGCTGGTAACGTATTAGTTACGTTACTGCGGAAATCCTCGCCTCTCGTCGACAAACGTTTCAGTTCTCTCTAACTCCTGAAACTCAGTTCTCATATACGTATCAAATTTTGTCAACACGCTTGCGTGTCTTTTGCTATATTTTCCCAAAAACAGATTTTGATTTAGATGTGGACAATATTCATGTCTTCCGGTTGTTACAGTCCTCTATAATGGATACTTATGTTTGAAGAGGTTTAAGTCTTGTAGCCTTAATCATATGCCACTCGTAATGCTCAAGATGGAGAATCACTTCAAATATATAGGATCAACCATTCTGCAATGGAAGATTCCTGCCAGTGATATAAGCCCTTTCTAAAATAAGCCCACAAGAATAGTTTTTTATATAAAAAAAAATTAAAAACAGGACTACGGATTTTCGTTGGAATTCTACTGAAGATAGAAATTTAATAATCGGTCCTTGTATATGTGAGTGCCTTAATCAAAAGACTTCACACACTTGTCACCAACAATAGCTACTTTCAAATAGTAATTCTAGCAAAAGTGGCTACTCTAGTTGAGAGAAGTAAGGTTCAACGTGCCCGGCTAGCTCAGTCGGTAGAGCATGAGACTCTTAATCTCAGGGTCGTGGGTTCGAGCCCCACGTTGGGCACTGGAAATTTTTTTGTGACTTGTTTCAAAGAACTATCTGTTTGTAGCACCGCCTTGAGTTTCCTTTTTTAAGTCCAATTTGGTGTGAAGGCTTTCTTCGGAAAGTTTGTTTGGCACAGGAATGAAAACTAATATCAGTGACTATGGAGTGTTTTGCACCAAAAATAACCTGGGAAAAGCTATGTGTTGAAACAGTTTCATAGCTGGTGTCTAACACAGACCGCTGGGATGTACTGCTTGCAGAAGTATTTTTTTTTGGTGTGCTCTGAAACTATCACGCTCGACTATGTTTTACCTATCACAGCCACAGTCAGTGACATGCCTAAGGCAGCGTCCACACCAAGCCGGAGAAAACGCAGCTTTATTTCTACGATTCGCCGGACCCTGACCATCCACATAATCCGTCACGAAAACGGAGCTTTTTGAAAACGCTTTACAAACAGGAGGAATTTGAAAACGCCGGCTTTTCGTTTTCATGTGCACGGAAAACATTTGAAAACGGAGCTTCACGAAAGCGATAGCGTCACGATAATGATGGAATTTTCCTTGACCGAGTTTTCCTGAGACACAAACCTAAAATAACCGGTGTACTAATTTTCCAGCGTAATGTGGACGGAGAACATTTGATGCGTTTTCAGAGTGAAATCTCCGTTCTCAAATTCCTTCGAAGTAGCGTAGACGGGGCCTAAATCTCTTTTGGTTGGTAACAAGGTCCAGACAATAGGCATAAAATGTTTAATCAAACGGGACAAAAATGGCGCCCAACGTGGGGCTCGAACCCACGACCCTGAGATTAAGAGTCTCATGCTCTACCGACTGAGCTAGCCGGGCAGATTGTAATGGTTTGCTACCGTAAGTACAATTTAAGGTTTCCACTTGTTATCGCTTGCTGTGGTTTCCTTTGTTGTTAAAGCTGAGTTCAAGCTTTGAAAACAAGACCCTTGTTGTTCGGAACATGAAAAGTAAGGAATTTGCATTCGCATTATAGAGACGTCACTTTTTGTCTAACGAAGCATAAGTTATTGCGTGAGAAAAATTTTGCCGAAGACATAAAGTGGGCTGGGGAGGAGGGACTTGCCAGCGTCGCTGAAGGAGAGATTACTGGGGAAACCTGCTTTAGCCGTCGAGTAGACTCGAGTCAGGAGTAGACTTACGAGAAGAACAAGATTTGCGTGCAGCTGGTGAATAATAATGTTCTGGGAATCTTTCATGGGGCCAAAATAAACAATTGGGTGTTCAGGCTGCAAGAACTCGTAGTTATCCGATTTAATGAATAGTCATGCGAGAAAAAATGGCCGTCTGACCCATATCAACCGGCAGCGTATATAGAAGAAGTTTTAAAGAACAGAAATTCGTCTTATTATTTCTTCAGGTATCATTTTGATTGTATAACCAGTAGCTAAATTCTTTCCCCGGGTAGAACGAGTTGAGAATCTTTGATTAACTTGCTGCAAAAGTAACTATTTTGTCGAGTGCATGCTTTGTAAACCTATAAAGCTACCACGCAGAACGTTCTATTTCGAGGTTGCAGCCACAGTATGACATGCCTTATTCCAGTTTCTCAGTTATTTAACTCAATTCAAAAGAAATTGAAAGAAAAATATATGCGCCCAACGTGGGGCTCGAACCCATGACCCTGAGATTAAGAGTCTCATGCTCTACCGACTGAGCTAGCCGGGCACGTTGAATTTGGTGTTTTGGTGTTTGTAAGATTACTATTGCTCTATCATCTACTTCTTATCGCTACGAAGCCTGGGAGGAGTGAGTTGATAATATTGACCAAACAAGAGATCACTCGACCTTTAAAGTCGCGCTGTTCCAGGTCCGCTGCGATCGACACAATCTCGTGTTCATTTTTCGTGATCATTTTGTGCATGATGAAACCCAATGCTTTATAGAGAAGAATGGGCGAATCTCTGGAGTTATACAGTGACATCTTTTTTAAATTCAAGAAAACCCATCTTACTTTATATGCATATAAAATTTTCTGTTGGACAAAACAGTAAAGGAGTGGAGGTTAAGAGTCAGAAAATTTTAATTGCCTAGTCGGTATGTTTTTATGACATGAATGCTTATTTTGATGATTGTATTTATCGTGCCCGGCTAGCTCAGTCGGTAGAGCATGAGACTCTTAATCTCAGGGTCGTGGGTTCGAGCCCCACGTTGGGCGCTGGAAATTTTTTTGTGACTTGTTTCAAAGAACTATCTGTTTGAAGCACCACGGTGAACTTGAACGTCCTTTTTTAAGCGAAATTTGGTGCGAAGGCTTTCTTCGGAAAGTTTGTTTGGCACAGGAATGAAAACTAATATCAGTGAGTATGGAGTGTTTTGCACCAAAAATAACTTGGGAAAAGCTATGTGTTGAAACAGTTTCATAGCTGGTGTCTAACACAGACCGCTGGGATGTACTGCTTACAGAAGTATTTTTTTTTTTTGGTGTGCTCTGAAACTATCACGCTCGACTATGTTTTACCTCAGTTACAGCCACAGTCGGTGACATGCGTAAGGCAGCGTCCACACTAAGCCGGAGAAAACGCAGCTTTATTTCTACGGTTCGCCGGACCTACCATCCACATAATCCGTCACGAAAACGGAGCTTTTCGAAAACGCTTTACAAACAGGACTGAGGAATTTAAAAACGCCGGCTTTTCGTTTTCATGTGGACGGAAAACATTTGAAAACAGAGCTTTCTGAAAACGATAGCGTCACGATAATAATGTGATTTCCCTGATCGAGTTTTCCTCAAACACAAATCTAAAATAACCGGTGATAGTTACGTTTTTAAATTTCTCCGGCGCAGTGTGGACGGAAAACATTTGATGCGTTTTCACAATGAAACCGCCGTCTTCAAATTTGTCCGACGTAGTGCGCACGGGGCCTGCATCTCTGTTGGTCAGTAACAAGGTTCAGTCAATAGGCGTAAAATGTTTAGTCAAAAGAAAAAATAATGGCGCCCAACGTGGGGCTCGAACCCACGACCCTGAGATTAAGAGTCTCATGCTCTACCGACTGAGCTAGCCGGGCACATTGTAATGATTTGTTGCCGTAAGTACAATGTAAGCTTTCCACTTGTTATCGCTTGCTGTGGTTTCCTTTGAATGAAAACTAATATCAGTGAGTATGGAATGTTTTGCACCAAAAATAACTTGTTAAAAACTATGCGTGGAAACAGTTTCATAGCTGGTGTCTAACACCAACTGTTGGGATGTACTGCTTGCAGAAGTATTTTTTTTCTTGGTACTCTCTCAAACTATCATGCTCGACTTTTCTACGGTTCGCCCGACCTACCATCCACATAATACGTCATGAAAACGGAGCTTTTCGAAAACACTCTTTCAACCGAAGGAATTTGAAAACGCGGGCTTTTCGTTTTCATGTGGACGGAAAACATTTGAAAACGCTGCTTTACGAAAACGATAGCGTCACGATAATGATGGAATTTTCCTTGACCGAGTTTTCCTCAAACACAAATCTAAAATAACCGGTGTAATAATCTACCGGCGTAGTGTGGACGGAAAACATTTGATGCGTTTTCAGAGTGAAATCTCCGTTCTCAAATTCCTTCGAAGTAGTGTAGACGGGGGCTAAATCTCTTTTGGTTGGTAACAACGTGCAGACAATAGGTATAAAATGTTTAATCAAAAGGGAAAAAAATGGCGCCCAGCGTGGGGCTCGAACCCACGACCCTGAGATTAAGAGTCTCATGCTCTACCGACTGAGCTAGCCGGGCACGTTGTAATGATTTGTTATCGTAAGGACAATGCAAGCTTTCCACTTGTTATCGCTTGCTGTGGTTTCCTTTGTCGTCAAAGTTGAATTCAAGCTTTGAAAACAAGACCCTTGTTGTTCGGAACATGAACGGTAAGGAATTTGCATTCGCATAATAGGTATGTCTCTCTATGTCTAACGAAGCATAAGCTATTGTGCGAGAAAAATTTGCAGAAGATATAAAGTGGGCTGGGGAGAAAGGAATTGCCAGCGTCGCTGAAGGAAAAATTAGTGGGGAAATCTGCTTTAACCGTCGAGTAGACTCGAGTAGAGTAGACTTACAAGGAGAACGAGATTTGCGTGCAACTGGCGAATAATAAAGTTCTGGGAATCTCTCATGGGGCCAAAATAACCAATTGGGTGTTTATTGCAAGAGCTCGTAGTTATCCGATTTAATGAATAGTCATGCCATCAAATGGCTGTCTGACATATATCAAACAGGAGCGTACACAGAAGAAGTTTTAAAGAACAGAAATTCGTCTTATTGTTTCTTCAGGTATCATTTTGATTGTATGACATGTTGCTAAATTCTTAGTCCGGGTTGAGAATCTTTGGTTAACTTGCTGCAAAAGTAATTGTTTTGTTTGCATGCTTTGTAAACCTATATAGCTACCATGCAGAACGTTCTAATTGAAGGTTGCGGCCACAGCATGACATGCT
Organism: Orbicella franksi; assembly: GCF_964199315.1. Taxonomy (NCBI): domain Eukaryota; kingdom Metazoa; phylum Cnidaria; class Anthozoa; order Scleractinia; family Merulinidae; genus Orbicella; species Orbicella franksi. The sequence goes on along the minus strand of NC_138156.1, from coordinate 2,230,904 downwards.
TTATTCCAGTTTCTCAGTTATTCAAATCAATTTAAAAGAAATTGAAAGAAAAATATTCGCACCCAACGTGGGGCTCGAACCCACGACCCTGAGATTAAGAGTCTCATGCTCTACCGACTGAGCTAGCCGGGCACGTTGATTTTGGTGCTTTGGTGTTTGTAAGATTACTATTGCTCTATCATCTACTTCATATCGCTACGAATCCCTGGGGGAGTGAGTTGATAATTTTGACCAAACAAGAGCTCACTCGAAGTTTAAAGACGCGCTGTTCCAGCCCCGCTGCTATCGACACACTCTCGTGTTCATTTTTGGTGATCATTTGGTGCACGATGAACCCCTAAGCTTTTATAGAGAAGAATGGTGAATCTCTTGAGTTATACAGTGACATCTTTTTTAAATTGAAGAAAACCCATCTTACTTTATACGCATGTAAAATTTTCTGTTGGCCAAAGCAGTAAGGGAGTGGAGCTTAAGAGTTAGAAAATTTTAATTGCCGGGTCAGTATGTTTTTGTGACATGAATACTTATTTTGATTGTTGTATTTGCTACCATTTTGTTAAGCATATCGTGCCCGGCTAGCTCAGTCGGTAGAGCATGAGACTCTTAATCTCAGGGTCGTGGGTTCGAGCCCCACGTTGGGCGCTGGCAATTTTTTTTTTCGACTTGTTTCCAAGAACTATCTATTTGTAGCACCACGGTGAACTTGGACTTCCTTTTTTAAGTCAAGTTTGGTGCGAAGGCTTTCTTCAGAAAGTTTATTTGGCACAGGAATAAAAACTGATATCAGTGACTATGGAATGTTCTGCACCAAAAATAACTTGCGAAAAGCTGTGTGGAAATAGTTTCATAGCCGGTGTCTGACACTGACCGTTGGGATGTACCGCTTGCAGAAGTATTTTCTTCTTGGTATGCTCTCAAACTATCGTGCTCGATTTTTCTACGGTTCGTCGGACCTGCCAGTCACATGATCCGTCACGAAAACGGAGCTTTTTGAAAACACTCTTTTAAGCAGAGGAATTTGAAAACGCCGGGTTTTCGTTTTCATGTGGACGGAAAACATTTGAAAACGGAGCTTTACGAAAACGATAGCGTCACGATAACGATGGAATTTTCCTTGACCGAGTTTTCCTCAAACACAAATCTAAAATAACCGGTGTAATAATCTTCCGGCGTAGTGTGGACGGAAAACATTTGAGCGTTTTTAGAGTGAAACCTCCGTTTTCAAATCCTTCGAAGTGTGTAGACGGGGCCTAAATCTCTTTTGATTGGTAACAAGGTCCAGACAATAGGCATAAAATGTTTAATCAAAAGGGTAAAAATTGGCGCCCAACGTGGGGCTCGAACCCACGACCCTGAGATTAAGAGTCTCATGCTCTACCGACTGAGCTAGCCGGGCACGTTAATTTTGGTGTTTTGGTGTTTGTAAGATCACTATTGCTCTACCATCTACTTCTTATCGCTACGAAGCCCTGGAGGAGTGAGTTGATAATTTTGACCAAACAAGAGCTCACTCGACATTTAGAGACGCGCTGTTGCAGCCCCGCTGCGATCAACACACTCTCGTGTTCATTTTTGGTGATCATTTGGTGCATGATAAAACAAAATGCTTTATGGAGAAGAATGGGCGAATCTCTTGAGTTATACAGTGACATCTTTTTTAAATTCAAGAAAACCCATCTTACTTTATACGCATGTAAAATTTTCTGTTGGCCAGACCAGTAAGGGAGTGGAGGTTAAGAGTCAGAAAATTTTAATTGCCTGAGTATTTTTTTATGACATGAATGCTTATTTTGATTGTTGTATTTGCTACCATTTTATTAAGCATATCGTGCCCGGCTAGCTCAGTCGGTAGAGCATGAGACTCTTAATCTCAGGGTCGTGGGTTCGAGCCCCACGTTGGGCGCAATTTTTCGTTCGACTTGTTTCCAAGAACTATCTATTTGTAGCACCACGGTGAACTTGGACTTCCTTTTTTAAGTCAAGTTTGGTGCGAAGGCTTTCTTCAGAAAGTTTCTTTGGCACAGGAATGAAAAGTAATATCAGTGAGTATGGAATGTTTTGCATAAAAATAACTTGGGAAAAGCTGTGTGGAAACAGTTTCATAGCTGGTGTCTGGCACTGACCGTTGGGATGTACTGCTTACAGAAGTATTTTCTTCTTGGTATGCTCTCAAACTATCATGCTCGACTTTTCTACGGTTCTTCGGACCTGCCATTCACATAATCCGTCAAGAAAACGGAGCTTTTTGAAAACACTCTTCCAAGCGGGGGAATTTGAAAACGCCGGGTTTTCGTTTTCTTGTGGACGGAAAACATTTGAAAACGGAGCTTTACGAAAACGATAGCGTCACGATAACGATGGAATTTTCCTTGACCGCGGTGTAATAATCTTCCGGCGTAGTGTGGACGGAAAACATTTGATGCGTTTTCAGAGTGAAACCACCGTTTTCAAATCCTTCGAAGTAGTGTACACGGAGCCTAAATCTCTTTTGGTTGCTAACAAGGTCCAGACAATAGGCATAAAATGTTTAATCAAAAGGAAAAAAATTGGCGTCCAACGTGGGGCTCGAACCCACGACCCTGAGATTAAGAGTCTCATGCTCTATCGACTGAGCTAGTCGGGCACGATATGCTGAACAAAATGGTAGCAAATACAACAATCAAAATAAGCATTCATGTCATAAAAACATACTGACCCGGCAATTAAAATTTTCGAACTCTTAACCTCCACTCCCTTACTGCTTTGGCCAACAGAAAATTTTACATGCGTGTAAAGTAAGATGTCACTGTATAACTCAAGAGATTCACCATTCTTCTCTATAAAGCTTAGGGTTTCACCATGCACCAAATGATCACCAAAAATGAACACGAGAGTGTGTTGATCGCAGCGAGACTGGAACAGCGCGTCTCTAAATGTCGAGTGAGCTCTTGTTTGGTCAAAATTATCAACTCACTCCTCCAGGGCTTCGTACCGATATGAAGTAGCTGATAGAGCAATGGTAATCTTACAAACACCAAAACACTAAAATCAACGTGCCCGGCTAGCTCAGTCGGTAGAGTATGAGACTCTTAATCTCAGGGTCGTGGGTTCGAGCCCCACGTTGGGCGCTGGCAATTTTTTTTCGACTTGTTTCCAAGAACTATCTATTTGTAGGACCACGGTGAACTTGAACTTCCTTTTTTAAGTCAAATTTGGTGCGAAGGCTTTCTTCAGAAAGTTTGTTTGGCACGGGAATGAAAACTAATATCCGTGAGTATGGAATGTTTTGCATCAAAAATAGCTTTTTGGAAACACTCTTCCAAGCGGAGGAATTTGAAAACGCCGGGTTTTCGTTTTCATGTGGACGGAAAACATTTGAAAACGGAGCTTTACGAAAACGATAGCGTCACGATAATGATGGAATTTTCCTTGACCGAGTTTTCCTCAAACACAAATCTAAAATAACCGGTGTAATAATCTACCGGCGTAGTGTGGACGGAAAACATTTGATGCGTTTTCAGAGTGAAATCTCCGTTCTCAAATTCCTTCGAAGTAGTGTAGACGGGCGCTAAATCTCTTTTGGATGGTAACAACGTACAGACAATAGGAATAAAATGTTTAATCAGAAGGGAAAAAATTGGTGCCCAACGTGGGGCTCGAACCCACGACCCTGAGATTAAGAGTCTCATGCTCTACCGACTGAGCTAGCCGGGCACATTGTAATGATTTGTTATCGTAAGGACAATGCAAGCTTTCCACTTGTTATCGCTTGCTGTGGTTTCCTTTGTCGTCAAAGCTGAGTTCAAGCTTTGAAAACAAGACCCTTGTTGTTCGGAACATGAAAAGTAAGGAATTTGCATTCGCATAATAGGTACGTCTCTCTATGTCTAACGAAGCATAAGTTATTGCGCGAGAAAAATTTGCAGAAGATATAAAGTGGGCTGGGGAGAAAGGAATTGCCAGCGTCGCTGAAGGAGAGATTAGTGGGGAAATCTGCTTTAACCGTCGAGTAGACTCGAGTAGAGTAGACTTACAAGGAGAACGAGATTTGCGTGCAACTGGCGAATAATAAAGTTCTGGGAATCTCTCATGGGGCCAAAATAACCAATTGGGTGTTTACTGCAAGAGCTCGTAGTTATCCGATTTAATGAATAGCCATGCGATCAAATGGCTGTCTGACTCGACATTTAGAGACGCGCTGTTGCAGCCCCGCTGCGATCAACACACTCTCGTGTTCATTTTTGGTGATCATTTGGTGCATGATGAAACCCTAAGCTTTATAGAGAAGAATAGGCAAATCTCTTGAGTGATACAGTGACATATTTTTTAAATTCAAGAAAACCCATCTTACTTTATACGCATGTAAAATTTTCTGTTGGCCAGAGCAGTAAAGGAGTGGAGGTTAAGAGTTAGAAAATTTTAATTGCCGGGTCAGTATGTTTTTGTGACATGAATGCTTATTTTGATTGTTGTATTTGCCACCATTTTAAGCATATTGTGCCCGGCTAGCTCAGTCGGTAGAGCATGAGACTCTTAATCTCAGGGTCGTGGGTTCGAGCCCCACGTTGGGCGCTGATTACTTTTTCTGGTATTTTTTTGAAGCTAGTTTTCCGACAGCAAATTTCACCAACAACAGGAAAGATTGGATAAATCTGTCGATTTACATACAGTGACATCTCTTCTGAAAATAATAATAGAAAGAACATCTTATTTATACGCATGTAAAATTTTCCGTTGGCAAGAGCAGTAAGGAAGTGAAGATTAAGATAGTAAAATTTTTCTGGTTAGTGCGTTTTTATGATATGGATGGAGATTTTTTATTCTTGCCATTGATTCATTTGCCACTTGCTTAAATTGAAATTGTGGAGATAAGCATATCTTGCCCGGCTAGCTCAGTCGGTAGAGCATGAGACTCTTAAACTCATGGTCGTGGGTTCGAGCCCCACGTTAGGCGGTGATTACTATTGCTGGAATGTTTTTTGAAGCTTATTTTTCGAGAGGAAATTACATCAACAGGAGAGACAATTGGATTAATCTCCTGAGTTATATACAGTGACATCTCTTTTGAAAATGATAATGATAATGATAATGACAATGATAATGATAATGATAATGATAATAATAATAAATAATAATAGAAAACATATTATTTAATATACGCATGTAAATTTTTTTACTGGCCAGAGCAGTGAGGGAGTGAAGATTAAGAGTCAGACAATTTTAATTAGTCAGTATGTTTTTATGACGAATGCTTATTTTGATTCTTACATTTGCTACCAGGTTTCAATTGAAATACATGTAAGCATATCGTGCCCGGCTAGCTCAGTCGGTAGAGCATGAGACTCTTAATCTCAGGGTCGTGGGTTCGAGCCCCACGTTGGGCGCTGATCTCTTTTGCTGAAATTTTTTTTTAAAGCTGTTTTTCCGACAGCAAATTACATCAAGAACTTGGAGTCCAATCTAATTTCCTCATTTTTAATACTAGGCAACAGAACAGGAGGGGACAGAGAGGGAGGTTCCAGTCCAGGCCTGAGATGTGTCAATTCTATAACAGTTATTTTTAGTTTTGCTGAAAGCGGGGAGAACCCTTTTCCTTTTGCGTCCGCATGATATTTTCTTCCAGGTGATACTTTGAAACGGCAGTCGGCGTGGAAATAAGTTTTGTCGATAGAAGAGCCTTTTATAATTACTTGTAGAATAAATAAGGACAAGAGCATTCCTGGGGTGATGGCATGGGTCAAAGCGGGGGATAAATTAAATCCCGCAACTTCTTTCGGATATGCAGACTACGGAAACGCAGTTCTCTTGGTAAACAAAGCCGTTTCAGCGGGACATTTTTAAAATTCTATTAGGTCAGTTGTGGACTATGCACTTTTCAATGTGGCTTTTTCCACAAGTGAAGTTTACAGACGAACATTATGTTGACATTGTCGGGAGAAAGTGTAGATTTACCGAAGGCGAAGAAAACTTGTCAAACATAAGCTAACACAGTCAAAGGAAGGTACATGTTGCCTCTATCTCTGTTTTTCCTGTTGAGAAGCAGTCAGAAGAAGCTAACAAAATTATTATGTCGCTGCATGATCGTCACCCTGGTTCCTAGCTGTTTAATCGCAGTGCTAGCTGTTGTTGGGGAATTCAAATTATTTTTTCCCGATTTAATCAATCGTACGTTCGGTAATCGAACTCAGTCGAACTTTAGTTATTATTCTTTACTGGCACGCATGCTGTTTACAGTCCATTACTGCTGCCATTTGGGCACCAAAGCACAATTTTAAAAGCGTCTTAACTTGTCCGGGACTTTAGCGACAGCCTTAAGTCATATATCTTATAAACTATTACGAAGACAGTTTTATCTGCTGTACTGTTCATGTCTCGTAGTGTTATCTTATATACATGAACTTCAGTCAGTCAGTCAATAACTATAGTCAATAACATAATTGATTATTTAATTGATTTATTAATTAATTCTGTTGAGTAAGTGGACTTGGCTTAGGCCATCTCATGAACAGGAAGTGAGGGAGACATTAAAAGTAAACATTTTATCCTCTAGGATATTGTTACTTTTGTTAGTAAAATCGATAATTTTATTCTAAAATATCTGTAGGAAAATAAAGCAAAAATTAATTGCTTTATTTTTTTTCTTACAGGGCAATGAGTCTTACACAGGTTCAAGACGTCTCTGTTGAGGATATATGCATGAGAAAAAAGCCAAGAAAACACTACGTAAGTATTTTACGTCAAAATATTGCAAAACGATTTGAATTTCGACCAGTTGCGTAATGCTGAAAGACAATTAATTAGCTATGAACGGCTCCTCCATTGCTCCTGTTCAATTGTTGCTGTGTCAGCATTCGTGTTGTTATGGGCATAAAAGTGATTGACAGGTTGAGATGAAAAAAATCTTTCCCGTGATCCAACTTGGCAACTTCAATCGCCGAATAAACGCTCAGGGCGCTCATTTCGAATTTAGGATAAGGTGTAGAGACGCTTATTCCAGGGGGAAGGTATTTTGGCTGAGGAAAGGGCGTTTATTTGATGCAAAAGCCCTTATTCGGGGATTTTTGGAATTTTTTTTCATGTACATTTGCAACTATTTCTCTTCTCGCCATTGTCAGCTATTCTTACTTTCTGATTGGCTCCTGTCATTTTTCGTGAGTTGTTTAATAACATTTATCATCATCGAGTCTTCTTCGGAATTAATTATCATTGAGGAAGAGCTCTTTGAAATCCTGTATTGTGGCGAGTGTGTTATATTTAATGGTTGAAACCTGAAACCCCTGCTAACCTTGTACTTAATGTAAATAATCATTAGGTGTACTTCATTCATGTGCATTGGAAAAATGGACCTATCACTCCTGTTTACAGAAGCTACAGTACTCTTCTTGAACTTCAGGTATAAAAGCTTATTGCAGTTTAACAATGACGTTTTATTCAGGTACGAGATGTCCTACCATATCACGGGAATATTTTGAGAATGCGGCTATTTGAAACTCCTAGTATAAGTTTAAGTCGGCAGGGTTTTGACAGTTGTATCATTTATTCAGAGAAAGTACGATAATTCGATAGAGTCGTTAATAGAGTTTTTGCTCAAGCTTGACAAACATACCAGTCACTCGTCCTTTAATGCAAAGACAAACTAAAATTTGTCGATATATTCATCAACGCTACTTTTAATTGGGTGTACACAAGAGTTGAGTTAGATTTTAAATTTACTACCTTTAACCAGTCTACTGATGACTATGAGGCTTGTTAAGACAGACGGGCTGCATATGCATGAGTCTCATAATCAGTCTTATCATCAGTCTCATGCTAAGTTATACACATATTGAATTTGTTTTTTTTCGCAGGAAAGACTGCTAACAATAGAGGACTTCCTACTAAGGCAGAACGATGAGGCAAACACTGGGACACTTCTTAAAAGTAATTTGAAAGTTTCTTGAAATTACGAGGCTGGAATAAGATAAGACAGTGGTTAAGATATTTATTTTTAGTATAGCTTTCAACACTGACATAATTTTCCTCGACAGGAGAGTCGTTTTCCGACAGATTCACAATTAAAAAGCGGGCCAAAGCGCTCAGAAGAATGCCTGCTGTGGAGGAATTCCTCAAAGTAAGTCTAGTTAAGACTTAAGCACCATATGAATAACAAAAACGTTTATTCATTTCAGTGAAGATCTTGTTAACTACAAGTTTGACCAAACATCCTTTATATATAGTACGAATAAGCTGTTAAACCACTATTATAAACTGACTTCTTACTAACTCCCCTAAGCTGCACTGGTCTATTCGATCTTAACGCAAAGAGATGCACAGGAATTATAAACTTCAAACTTGTATATGTCACAGGCATACTGACTGAATATCACTCTATTTTTTTCAGTCGATAGTTCACCGTCCACCACACGTCTCCGGATCAGATCCTGTGATTAACTTTTTTCTTCCTTTACCTGAAGACCTTATCGAATCAGATTCCGATCAAGCACAGTAAGTCTGTATATCTTCCTCCTTACATGGCAACTTCCGCGAGCAGCCAGCATGAGGCAAATCCTGCGCTGTGATTGGCTACCCATGAGGCTAATCGATCACTCGTTCATTAGCGGCATGTTCATATAAAAGATACGTTTAAGAACTCCTTTGTTAGCTTGATTTCTCACTGATGTTGATGCTCGTCTTCAACACAACTTTTCAAACCTTCTCATATTTGCGCACTTAAACATGGCGAGAATCATTTTGGACAAGCTTGCACTTTATATGCCTTTGAGGAATTTCCAGCTAATCTATTGAGGAAGCTTCATAAGGATAAAAACGTCTCCTGAAGAATTAAACAGCACTGAACACTTAAATTCAAAATCACTTTTTTGTTTTTCTTTTCCCCTTATTAGAAGATCTCACAGTATGGACAGGCAAGGAACAAAATCCAAACGTAAGTGTTGCACTGTATCGTCGGTATAACGTTCCTACATCTGGAACCGCATTTGTACCACAACTGATTTAACTAAATGATTGCATTTGGGATCAACTGAATTTCGTCAAGAGTGCAATATGGATGTCAATTGCTGTCATTTTCGATTCATAAGAGCACCTGCACTTGAATTTCCTCTAAAAGGCATTTCCCTGCTTCGTTAATGATACGTTTATCTTCACCAAAAATAGTTTGCGTACAAGATTACCACATCAGTTGAAAGTCATTTTTGAAGATTTTAATTTGTCATTTAGATATCCATCATATATCGGAGCCAATTCTGCTGGAGCAGTACGTGGCTATCTCAGACTACACTAAAAGAGAAGAAAGCGACATCAGTCTTAAAGCTGGCAACGTTGTGGAAGTAATTGAGAAAAACGAGCATGGTGAGTTAGTGATCTTGATGATGGTGCGGTCACTTGATGGTTAGTGCGTATGTTAGGCTCCAGACCGGGCGGTCCGGCTGGTTTCGAGCCCGACTCATTATTGATAACTTAAGAAAGTCTTGTATAATCCTGCAACCACTGATACGAGAATTAAAAGCTTTATCCGTCCAATCAGAAATTAACAACCATTCATTCATTTTAGTTCGCATAACTTTTCTTTTGGTTGTTCATGGCCGTGTTCGATATGGGGATGACCGCTTTACCAGTCATTGTAAAACAGTCATATTGTATTTGCATTTGTAGGTTGGTGGTTTGTTGATCTTGATAGCGAGCTTGGTTGGGTCCCAGCCTCCTATCTTGAACCCAGGGACGGGAGCATGGACGATCAAATCTTGGAGATTTATGAAGAAGGAGAAGGTAAAGTTATAAACAAAGTTTAAAGACACAAGACTAAAATACAGCTCATTATTTCAAAATTGAGTTTTTTGTTCGAGTGCTCACAGCACTGTTGAGCTCTGTTGAAAAGTTCATATGTTTGGAGACTACTATCTCTTGTCAATTAGTGAGTGGGATCAGTCTAATCATATATCTATGCGATACCTACTTTTTTCGGGCTTTAGGTGTGTAAAAGTGTAGGGAATTGATCTGACAAGTTGGGGTATATGATAGGGTAGGGAAATCTGTCATTTATTTATTTGAAAGGGCCTGTAATGAAAATATTTTTGAACGGACGCACCTTATAGCTGTATCAGTTCATGACAAGGAGACTTCCTCTTTTGGCAATTAATTCTTAATTATTCGGGCCAGTTATGAAAGTATGTGAAAAGGTTAACTTTTTCAATTAAATGTATACGAAAGGTTTACCTTTTCTGTCAAAATGGTGTACAAAAGGGCAAGGCCGGGGCTGGACCGCGGGGCGAAGCCTCCCCGTATAAAACTTTGTAGAATAACCCCCGGGCATTGATCAAGATGCAAAATTCTTGTTACCATGTGCTTGATCAAGAAAATCATAAGTGATTTCGAACTTACTTGATTATAACAGAAAGTTCCAATTGCAAACAAGTGTCTTTATTTCACAGAGGAAACTTACATTACCATGGCAACCTACGAGCCTCAACTGGAAGACGAGGTTGGGTTTGAGATGGGGAAGATTATTAAAGTCATTCAGAAAAATCTGGACGGATGGTGGTTTGTCAAGTAAGTCTTAATTTTATGCTTCATCTCGTTTTTTTAGAAATTACTATTTGATCTTTTGTTGCCTTTGGGCAGCTTTTAGACTCCCAGTTTATAATGTGAACTCAACACACACAAGGGATTGATTCCCAGGGAATTAAGTGGCATCTCGGAAAAGTACTTTATATAATCGGGCACTGTTCCTCGCTGTAGGTTGGAGGAAAAGGAAGGATGGACACCAGCCATGTTTCTGAGAGAAATAGCCTCATCTCAACACAACGCGAGAGAGAAAGGGAAACACGCTGCAGTCAGAGCGATGCTTAGAGACACACGATTAAATAGTATATCGGTCATTGCAGGTGAGAAAATAAAACAATTTACATTCGTGAATAAATTTAAATAGATTGCCGTGGGCCGTGCGTCCCTATTTTTTCTGTTCGGATGAAGTGCATGCTCATTGGGAAATTATATTAATTGTGATTGCACCTTTACAACATTCAACCATCCGTCTATCTGTCCGTTTACCCCTCCTTCTTCAATCCCTCCTGTTTCAATCAAAATCACTCCCCCCACCGAAAAAAACTCCATATTGAAAAGTTTCTAAACAGAAAACATGAATCAAATAGGTGCTGTTTAATTGGCTGTAATTTCCAGTGTAAATCGTTCGTGCAGTTTAATGTTGACTTTTCCCGCTTTCTGTTTCCAGGAAGAAGACAAACGTGGGATCCCTCCGCAAGGAAAATGAGTGTGGTGAGTCTTTTCTCTTATTCCTCCCTTTATACCTTTGATCGAGTAGTGGCAAAGAATTTCACGAGGTTTGCCTTCTAAAAATTATAATTTCTTATCATTTTTAGAAGAGGAATATTTCTAGACATGGAGCAAACCAGGGAGAACCAAGTTCTACAGCAAGAGAAAACAGTTTTAACACCAAGCCCGCAAGATCGTACGTAAACTTGGAATTTCATGAAATCACCAAACGGCCTGCAGGACGGCAGACTCCTCGCCAAAAACTGGATCCTAATGAAGCAAGAGAAAACAGTTTTAACACCAAGCCCGCAAGATCGTACGTAAACTTGGAATTTCATGAAATCACCAAACGGCCCGCAGGACGGCGGACTCCTCGCCAAAAACTGGATCCTAATGAAGTAAGAGCAGGTTGCAGATTTGGGAAAGTCTCGAACAGCATTAAAGAAAACGAAAAAAATGAAAACGGCGGGCTGCTCGGTGTTGGACTCGGCTTCCAACCTAGAGCGTTGTCATTTGTAGAAGAGGAGAGCCAGGAAACTGTATCCCGCGGGACGAGTCCTATGCAAAGCCCGCTGCTGAGTCGGGATTCCAGCAGCTCAAAAAGTCCAGATGATGCTTTCGACAAACCTGATGGTGTCCAACCGTCTGAATCTCTGGATGAAGAAGCAAGCAAGAACGTCAGCGGACTTCCGATTGAAGATGCTGAAACTACGCACACACCCGACTTTGAAGATGTTGTTGACAATTCTCACACAAACGAAGGGCTAGAGATGGAAGATGAAGAGAACAGCGAAGACAAAGACCAAAACAATAATGAAGGAGATGACGAAGACAAAGACGAGGGCAAAGAGTACACAGAAAACATGCCAGAACTGGTAAGCAATAAAAGGTTTTACGCCACCGGTTCGTACAAAAAAGAGGAAGATAAAGAAGTCAATTTACGAGAAAATGTTGAGGTTGAACTTCTCGAGGAATCCGAAGGGGGCTGGTGGCTAGTGCGAACCTCAAGTCACTCTGTGGGTTGGGCGCCATCAAACTTTCTGGAAAAGGTCCAAAGTCTAAAAGGAGGATTTGGACATAGCAGCGGAAAAGACCTGCAGTACGAAAATATCCTGGAGGTTATACCGATAAGACCGCCTAAGTCCCCCAGAGTTCTTAAGATGGCGGAGGACATGTGTTTAGAGAATAAATTTTGGTGTTACATTCAGAAAAGTAAAGATATGGACACTTGCCCGCTTGATGAGAAGGACGTGAAGCCTGAGAGAACTAGCGATTTCAATATCAAGAACAATCAGCTGCATTCAGAGGAAAAAGAAAACAACGAGGTTATGACTTTTACATTTGACGACTATGAATGCGATCTTGAAAGTGGAGTCTGCACGAGGAAAAGCCCCAAATTAGCGGGTGTTAAATACGTGCCTCGAAATAACGCCCCTGCTGACAAGGGGTTCCTTCAAGCTGAATACGATGGCCCGGGTCTCACTGAAAGATCCGAAAGTGTACCAAGTTTAGCCGAGTCAGAGGACTTTGATGACTTGCCTTCTGACTGAACTCAAGTGCAACAAAACAGTAAATAGCTGAAGAATCAGTCTCGCTCGCTTTATTTCGTACAATGTACTTTACTATTGTCAGCTGTGTCCTTGTTTTATTATCCATATCATCGTGCATGTAAATAGAGGATAATACATGGGCGCACGTAGATGTGGAATATCTCCTCGAGTGTCCCACTCGATATCTTACGAGTGAGCTCAGCAAACGAGTTAGATATAAAGTTGAACACGAGAAGAGAAATTCCGTATCTACAAGTAACCATGTGTTATTTTGTTTATTATATAAACAGATTGATAACGACGTTCTGGACGGTTTTTTGTAAGACAGAGGGTGATAAAGGTCTAATCCTCAACTTTTAATCTAACGTTGATCCAGCGCTCGTGTAATGGTCGGCCCAACTGAATCGCTTTTTATGCAGGGAACGTCACTACGTCGGTGCATTGTGGTGAGATATTATGTGATAGAAAAACATAAAGCAGGTGGTCGCCAGTCGATATAATATCGTACATAAGACTTATTCCAGACTAGTAGGTACAATCTGTAACTACATATTCGATATCATCTCTAACGGGAAAGAGAAACTATAAGTCGGGCCAACAGGTTTGATGTTCATGTTTATTAAGTGTAATAATCTACGTTTGTATACAACTGAAGGAAGTAATATCTGCCTTCCTACAGATTTACACTTTATGACTTCAAGTGCCTATGAAGTAAAAAATAATTCCTGCTTATGTGAAAGGCTTTTCAAAGTAAAGAAGAATGGCGTTTCCCTTTTTGGAATATCTTTTTTCGTTTTAGAGATATTCCCGTTTTTGTTTTATGCAAATGATGAAAGTGATGACGTCATAGGTGGTTCCTCTAAAACAGCACAACACTCAATCGAGAATAACTCTAGAAATATTAAAGTAGTGTTCATCAAATTTGGCAGCGGCAATGTGCATCACAAAAGAAACAGAATGCCACCTACTATGTTGTTGCCATGGCAACACTCTTGGCTCCAGTCTCTTTCTGTGAAGAATCAAATATACCCATTTGCAACCTTTTAAAGTGGGACAGAGGGTCTTGCTCGGAACACACATGGCTCCCATATTGTCTTGACTCTCCCCATTAGATTGGTGGGAGTGGATGATCCTTGTTTAAGATAAAATCTGGGAATTTTAGTCTTAATTAAAACAGAACCAGCAGCATAACTGTTGTCATGGCAATGGCGCGACGGGTGTCATTATGTTTCTTTTGTGATGTACATTTCTTGTGCCAAGTTTAAACAACACTGCTTTAATATTTCTAGAATTATTCTCGATTGAGTGTTGTGCAGTTTTAGTGGAACCACCTATGACGTCATCACTTTCCTTACAAAAACGTAAATATCTCTAAAACGAAAAAAGATATTTCAGAAAGGAAAACGCCATTTTTCTTTACTTTGAAAAGCCTTTCAAATAAGCAGCAATTATTTTTTACTTCATAGGCACTTTAAGATTTTCACTCATTTAATGTCATCATCAATCTGTTTCTTTGAAATTCACTCCGGTAATCTCAGCTATATTCCTCAAGCGTGTAAAAATCACCTTCCTCAACATTTGCTTCATTTATTAATACAGCATAATCATGGGACGTTCGAGATAGTTATAGACTCGTTGGTAAGGCCTCCTATGTATACCATGCATGAAAAATCCAGCAAAACTAGACACTTTGTTCAATTTATCATGCTAATTCTAATGCTTATTACAAATTACGCAATTACCCAAAAATAAAAAGTACATGAAACATTAAAGATATTCTATATATTTTGTATTTTGTATAGGATTCCGTATAGGGACAATAAACTTCTCATAATCTGTACAAAAAATAATCAGGATTAATCTGCCTGCTTACTGTGAACATGTGATCATCCTTTTGGGCCCAGGCCCTCGCCCAGATGATCACTCTGTACGAACTCCCGCTAAGACCGAGTTTAAACCATTTACTATAATACTGAAAGCGTTATAGCGCCTCGTGAGAAGTTCGATACTTCCTTTTCTGAAGCTACATAAGCACACGCCCTAAATCAAGTTGACGGGTCTGATTTTCTACCATCCAGAGCCATGCCGTCTGCAAGAGAATACGCTTGGTCGATCCGTGACTTGTTGACATACTCGGCGGTGAAATACCCGATCAAACTGACAATTAAAACCACCAGTAGTATGATGAGCTTGACGTAGATGCACAGATATTTGGAGTACGCAAAGGCCAGCACAAAGCCAAGTGATTCCCACAGGCGGTAATTGGAGAACGCGGCCTCTTGGTTATCGTGAAAGAACACACCGTACATGGCTGGGGAGAAGAAAATACAAGATAAACAAAATCTCCGATATCAAAATACAAATTCTATTTGTTGCTCTCTTCACACAACCCAGGCCTGGTTACACAAGCGACATAACGACACAATCACTTAGGACGGCATTGTGAACACCGACATAACGACATAAGGAAAGATCAGTTTTTTCCCTTATGTCGTTATGTTCATGCCTTTATATTGCTATTATGTCATTATGTCAGGATGTTCACACTGCAAACATAACGACGTAACGTCCTTATGTCTTTATTTCGTTACGACGCTAGTGCATGTGAACTAGGCTTTACGGTACAGAGGTCGTAGCAATGAGATGGTGATGGTAAACGGGGATGGCGGAACTGAGGCAAGGTTCCAGTGTATTAGTTTGGTGAATGTCGGATCACAAACGGAGACGGAGTTAATATTGCCATAACTTACACTTCACTTTCCTGTGTTACAAACGACATGTTGATAACTTTTCGGGCTGAGAGGCTTCAAAGTCTACTTCCAGATATCTTTCTAACTTATTGGAGATTCATAGAAAATGGCGGATTCTTTCTTGGGGCAAATAGTATCCCGTTATTTTTCGAGAACTGCAGTTAAAACACATGTTTCTGTAAGGTTTGCAGTGGTCTAACTACATTACTGTGTCTTACCATTGATCTGAGTTTGCCAAACTGCATCACAGTATCCCAACAGCGCAGCAATAACATAAAACACCCAGACCAGGTGGTAGTTAGGCCTCCAGATTAACATGACAGTAATGACAGCGATATGAATTACCGCTCCACTGATGAAGACAGGAATTCTCCCAGTGTACTTGGTGAGGCGGCCAAGCGTCAGAGAAAAGAATGCGTCGGTAGCGCCAAAGCAGATCATCACGAATCCAACACGATGGATTCCGAGAGAACATGTAACGAAGGCCTGAGAAAAACAAGTTAGAAATACAGTGTTATAGCCGCTAAACATATGAGGTATTGCGATGACGAGGGTAGTGATTTATGACGTGCCGACAGAATTGTCACAAGATTTAATAGCTGTTATTGTAGTTAAATCGAAACCAAACATTTTTTTTCCTTTTCGTCGTCGTCAAATTTTATCAGTGTAGTGAAAAAGTTTTTAAGATAAACGGGAAAAAAGGTTTCAACGATTCTTTGTGCATCGTTTTCACCGTTAAGTAAAGGCAGTGTTCGGCGATAATATTTTGTAAATGAATAATGTCGGTAAACTGTTTGGAATGTATCAACAAAGCTCGTCCAAACGTTCTTGTTTAAGATGGAATCTTAAATTTGTTATTACATCTTTATTGTCCCTAAGATTATTCGCTGTCATGACATGATTGTTAAAACGATTAAGACAGTTTAGAATATAAACTTAAAGTAGATATTTTACCGCGGTAAAGTCGGCAAACGTAAAAGCCTGTTCCAGTCCACTGAACATGGTCAGCGGCAACACCAGAAGCATGCGCATATCCGTCAAGTGTTTTGCAGTGGCGATCAGTAGGCTCGCTCCAGACTCTTGCTCCTTTCTTCGGTCCAGACTCCCAGTGAGTCGGTCAAGCAACGCGATTATCAAAAGCACTGCAAACACGCCTGTGGCCAAGTAAATACTCAGCAGTCTGATCACCAGTTTACGGTCATACTCGTCCGTGGCGTTCGTCAATTTAGGAGGGTTACTACAGAACCGCGCTCCACACACGTCGTCGGCGTTTTCACGGAAGGTGTCGTTCACTCCCTGCTGAAGGACAAGGGACGAGATAAGATTCCCCCAGATCTGGCCGCTCTGAAAGATCAGGAAAAATATGCCGAAGTATCGAGTCACAACAGCGTCTTGTGTCTCACGGTTGAGCTCTGCGAAACGGATTCCAGTAGTGGTCAGGTAGGCACATTTTGACGACCAGAGAGGTGCGGCACAAATACCTAAGAGCAGAAAATGACATCTTAGCTGCTACATAACAACATCAGATATCTTACAATATCTCTCTTACGTGATTGTCAAAAGCAAAAATTTATTAAAAATTCCGAATTCCTATTTTTATCTCTTAAAATGTTCAAATTTGCCATCATTTTGTCTCACCATTCGTCTTCGTCGTCTCTCTGTAGCGAAGTGGTGTAGATTAAAGAATAAGTGACTTTAAATGATAGGCGACAATTTTACGGATACAACACTACAGGATGAGATCCTTTTAAAGTAAATATATAACTCACGAACTTGCGTTCCATAATGCATGTCACATCCCTCGAAATTGTTGTTTGCCTCTCGGCTTTCTTCATTAGCAGAGACGGTTGATCAAAAAAAACTAAATGAAAAAATCGTGACACAATCGCGTTTCCTCTTGTAAATGGTAAACAACCATGTTCAAATCCACTTACCGATTATGATAGACGCAGGGATAAGAGTTCCCCACCTGGCGTAATAATTAGCCACCGTGTATAGAACATAGCCAGTCATCGCTAACACCAAGGTCCACTTGCATCCGAGTCGGCCAATCACAAAGGGCGGTACGAATATACAAGACAGGATCAGCGCTGCATAAATTACACTCAGCGAGGCTAGACCCAGGCCCTCATCTTTGTTCAAACTGCTCTGTAAATTTTGAAGCGATTGAAAGGCGGTGAAGAGAAACAGGAAACCCAAGCTAATCACGTACACATTCTTGGTGATTTTTCTTTTCTCTTTCTTTCGTTGCTCGGGTGTAAGCTGTTCCGCTTCTTCCTTGTCGTTGTCAACAACTAAGTTCTTAGCGCTTGCTCTGGCATCTTCTAGCGGCTCGTCAGTTCTATCGGCCATTCTCTCGTTTCCTCAGACTGTTAAGCGTTAAACTACATCAGAATTTAAGTTCTTTTCACAAACAGACTTTGGCTAACACATCCAACGGCAACAAATCAAGGGGAAAACCTTTCTAATATAAGCTGTTGAGAAGCATATCGGCATATGCAGTAGGAAAATGCAAGCATTGCAGACTGGGATGAACGTTTTTGTAGTCTAAACGCTGTGTAAAACGTTTTGAAATAACAAAGTGGTAGGTAATAGATGAGTTAGTTTAGATACAGTAAAGGTGCAGCAGATAAAGTTTGTTTTGCGTCTATTTTTTTCAGGTAACATTTTTATTCAAAAAAATCGGCCGTAGCCTTCTAGGCAGACTTTTATGCAGGAGGCTAATAGCTGCCCACTTCGTGAAAATCTCTGGCTTTCGCTCGTCCGGATGATTTGTTCGTCACGTATGCGCCAATTTTGTTACCCGACCTGTCTTGCTTTACAAGACCGTTGATCGATACGTGCTAACAAGCTTCTTTACTGCGCATACTCGACAAATTTCTTACTACTTACCCAGCTATCGGCATCAGCAGCACAAAACGGAAAAGAACCCCCCACCCCCCTTCCCTCGTGCGTTTGGTTTTTCGCGTATTCAACGATGTACCAGAATACGGGAATCAATTTCCCAGTCGGTGTATAGAGAGTTCATTTGCAAGCACTTCACATAGCCCATACATGATTTAATTAGGGATTTTAAGCAACCCACAACGGCGACGGTAACGGAGTACAGTGACTCCGCACGTGCGTCATAGATTTTTGTTCATTTCTCTGCTGTTCTGTGCAAACCGACAACGTGAAATATCCAAATTTTGCGAAGTTTCCCGGGAAGTGTGGAGCCACGACGACCACTTTTCGATCTTTTCTAAATCTATACGCTGTCTTACAAATTCAGTTTTGAGATAGCTCTGAGACTAACAGACAAACTGAATGACTCTGGAGTATCCCCAGTCTCATTGCTTAAATATTAAAAATATATATATATAAATTCATTTTTCGATCAACGTTGCCCTCGAAATTTGTTCGCACTACGACGAAAAACAAAAGTATTGAAAATTCTGTGATCATCAATTTTTCGTTTCTGCAATCCTATTCGCACTTACAGGACCACAATCACAGCATTTTGAGTTATTTTGGCCACGTACAAAATTACCTTGAAATTGAATTAAACCTGAAAATAGGAGTTTACTAAGATAGAAAAACACCAAAGAGATAACAATAAACCAAAAAGAAACAAGGATGGAGAAGAGTGACACGGATTACAATCGACGAAATTTAAAAATCTAGGCTAAACTTTTCAAGATGGGCAAACCGTGACGCAACTCCTTTAGCATGCAAAGTTTTTCGTGTGACAGATATGTCAAATATTTGTATACGCTGCGTATTATTCGTTGTGAAATATGATGACCGTTCGAGGAACAAAGGATTTTCTCGCCTGACAGAAAATTCACGGCCCGAGTTGACGGGATCTTTCAAGTTTGATGGCACTTGCGTGAACTTTCGGTGAAAAAAGTCGTTCACACTAAAAATGGCTTCGTGTTGACAGATTTTTTGCACAACAAACATAATTTTGCGTAGTGCGAACAGGGCTCCCCTACTCTATCACAAGCGCGAAGGGACATCACTAACGACAGGTTAAAGTTGTAGTTGGAGACTTACTTGCATTTGAATTACAAACCAACTGCGGCCGGCTTGACGACGAGAGCTACAACTGTCTGACCCTTGGCTGATAATTGCGCTACTCATCAGCCAAAACAACGTTTATGTTTTTGTCGGTTTCGTGTGAGTAAATACAGAATATAAGGGCGTTTAGCGGGTGTATTGGGGGCAGGGGAGGCTCGTGACAGACACATGTCACGATATAGCATGCTGTGTAAACAGAGCATGATGTTACTAAGGTTATTAACAATGGTTACTACGAATTCCAAATCGAAATTTGCATTATTTTGTCGGGATTTTAAACTCCTAAATGGCTAGACGCTTTGGTTTATCGAATCGAGCCGAACCCGAAAGAGAAGCATTTCACAGAAATGCAGAATTGTTCTGAGCCCTTTGTAATGCTTCAGTAGATCAGCTAAATATAAAACAGATAAAGTCATAAAGGATCAAACGAAGATGGCTGAAAGAGACGACTGGATCGTGACTGAAGAAGAAATATACCTTTCTAAATGATTGATTTTCACTTCTTTTCACTCCGCACAAATAGAATTCGGCGATTTTGAGAATATCGAGTATCTTTATCCCGTTAGATAACCTCTATTTAACAAAACGCGATATAGTGATTTGCGAATGGAACTGTGTCACGACAAGATAGGTAGAACTCCAGCTTGCTCCAGTCGTCGCAAAGTTTCTGGGTCTGTGCACTTCATTCAATCATCGCACCCCAGTGTAAGTGTAATACGGCTACCTTATGACATGTACTTTACCCACCAACGAACAGCAACTAGAAATTCCATTTCAAAATAATTGAACTGGATTTTGAGTTCATGGAGCGATTAACAAATGTCTCATAATTAACTCCTTGTCTTAGCGACCTCATTGTTTGTTTTTTCTTTTTCGCCAAACTTGGCTACAGAGCGCATCAAGACTTATTAAAGATTAAAAACAGGAAAACCACAATGTTTGAAACCGGGTGCAAGGTAGCGAAAGCACGCGGTCATGCATTGGATTGCATGCGACGATGGATAAACGAGGTATTTCCCGGACAGACTACCAGCTTCTGGTGCATAGAATTGTACGATAAGCGTATTGTACATACCTGATACACACAAAAGATTGTGTCTCAGCAGTAATTCCAATAATTACGCAGGTATTCTTCGAACGCCTGACGATCGCCCACTCAATACGGACCTTGTAACAGATGTAATTTGAGCAGTATGAAGCGAAGAGGGACTGGAACGAGCCAGACTCTATGTTTACTATCAGTCAACATAGGAACTAAAAGGCAGTTAGAGATTAAAATGAATGTATACACTGTATTTATGTAGGGTAAGACTTCTGCAACACCTTCTTAAAATACTGTACTTTAACTCTTGACAGATCTGTTTCTATTCCATGATCCAGGCAATATTGACCCCCAGGGGTACTCTCAGAAAAATTGGGTTGGGATGTGTGGCCCGCATCCCAAAACTCTTACCTTACTTATAAGCAAAATCTGCGATTTTCCCTGCCCTATTTATGACCTGAAAGAGTAGCTTCTTCCAAAAAAACGCAGTTCGTCCGGGAAAACGGGCTAAAAAAGCTCCAGATAGCTCGTTTAATCGGAATGAAATTTCCGCTCGTGCTGAAAAGTGAACTTAGGCATGCGCAGTGATTTTGTTTACCTGGAAACAAGATGTCTGCTAAGGAAATGGAAAACAACAGTGACTTAATGGAGGCAAGGAAATGCGGTACGAAACTGCTCGGAAGCCATGGCTTGGATATATGACGAACAGGACGAGCTTTCTGGTGCACATGTATGTGGCCAAACACAGATTTCGTTTGTGTTCATTATCCTTTAGGTTTCCACTTGACAGTCTTAAAATGAAGTGGGGCTATTTTGTGGCTAGAAATTATCTCCAAAGCGAGCATGCGATCGTTTCACCTGTGTCCATTTTTCTGCAAACCAAGGCAATCACGAGTTAGTTTAGAGTCCCCGGGACTGGAAAATATCCCCCAAGTTCCAAGAAATCGAGCCAAAGTTGGTCAAAATCACGATGCGCGTAAGGCGGTCTCGGCTACCTTTTTTCAGTCTTAAAATGAAGTGGAGCTATTTTGGGGCTAGAAATTAGCTCCAAACCGAGCGTGCGATTGTTTTACCTGTGTCCATTTCTCTGCAAATCAAGGCTATCAGGAGTTAGTTTAGAGTACCCGGGGCTAAGAAGTATCCCCCAAGTTCCGGGAAATGGAGCCAAAGTTGGTCAAAATCACAATGCGCGTAAGGCGGTCTCGGCTACTCTATCAGTCTTAAAATAAAGTGGGGCTATATGTCGGCCTATAAGCTCGAAACCGAGCGTTTAAATATTTCTCCTCTGTCCACTTCACTAAAAACCAAGGCCATCACGAGTTAGTTTAGAGTCACTGGGACTGGAAAATCTCCCCCAAGTTCCGGGAAATAGAGCCAAAGTTGGTCAAAATCAGGATGGGGGTAAGGCGGTCTCCGCTACCTTTTCTCAATCTTAAAATGAAGTAGGGCTATTTTGAGGCTAGAAATTAGCTCCAAAGCGAGCGTGCGGTTGTTTTACCTGTGTCCATTTTGCTGCAAACCAAGGCCATCAGGAGTTAGTTTAGAGTAACTAAGACTCGGAAATAGCCCCCAAGCTCCGGGAAATCGAGCCAAAATTGGTCAAAATTACGATGCCCGTAAGGCAGTCTCGGCTACTCCATCAGTCTTAAATAAGTGGGCTTATATTTCGGCCTAGAAGCTCGAAACCGAGCGTTCAAATATTTATTTTCTATCCATTTCACTGAAAACCAAGGCAATCACCACTTAGTTTAGAGTCCTGGCACTGGAAAATATCCCCAAAGCTCCGGGAAATTGAGCCAAAGTTGGTCAAAATCACAATGCGCGTAAGGCGGTCTCGGCTACTCTATCAGTCTTAAAATAAAGTGGGGCTATATTTCGGCCTAAAAGTTCGAAACCAAGCGGTCAAATATTTTTCCTCTGTCCATTTCACTGAAAAACAGCGCCATCACGAATTAGTTTAGAGTCCGCGGGACTGGAAAATATCCCCCAAGTTCCGGGAAATCGAGCCAAAATTGATCAAAATCACGATGCCCGTAAGGCGGTCTCGCTTCTATCAGTCTTAAAATGAAGTGGGGCTATATTTCGGCCTAGAAGCTCAAAACCGAGCGTTCAAATATTTTTGCTCTGTCCATTTGACTGAAAACCAAGGCCATCACGAGTTAGTTAAGAGTCCCCAAGACGGAAAAACATCCCCCAAGTTCCGGGAAATCGAGCCAAAGTTGGTCAAAATCACAATGCGCGTAAGGCGCTCTGGGCTACTCTATTCAGTCTTAAAATAAAGTGGGGCTATTTTTCGGCCTAGAAGCTCGAAACTGAGCGTTCAAATATTTTTCCTCTGTTCATTTCACTGAAAACCAAGGCCATCACGAGTTAGTTTAGAGTCCCTGGGACTGGAAAATATCCCCTAAGTTTCGGCAATTCGAGCCAAAGTTGGTCAAAATCACGATGCGCGTAAGGCGGTCTCTGCTACTCTTTCAGTCTTAAAAAGAAGTGGGGCCCTTTTCGGCCTAGAAGCTCCAAACCGAGCGTGCGATCGTTTTACCTGTGTCCATTTCTCCGCAAACCAACGCCATCAGGAGTTAGTTTAGAGTCCCCGGGACTGGAAAATATCCCCCAACTTCCGGGAAATCGAGCCAAAGTTGGTCAAAATTATGATGCGCGTAAAGCGGTCTCGCCTACTCTTTCAGTCTTAAAATGAAGTGGGGCTCTTTTTCGGCCTAGAAGCTTGAAACCGAGCGTGCGATCGTTTTACCTTGTCCATTTCTCTGCAAACCAACGCCATCAGGAGTTAGTTCAGACTCCCCGGGACTGGAAAATATCCCCCAAGTTCCGAGAAATCGAGCCAAAGTTGGTCAAAATCACGATGCGCGTAAAGCGGTCTCGCCTACTCTTTCAGTCTTAAAATGAAGTGGGTTTTTTTTTTCGGCCTGGAAGTTTGAAACCGAGCGTGCGATCGTTTTACCTGTGTCAATTTCTCTGCAAACCAAGGCCATCAGGAGTTAGTTTAGAGTCCTCGGGACTGGAAAATATCCCCCAAGTTCCGGGAAATCGAGAAAAAATTGGTCAGAATTACGATGCGCGTAAGGCGGTCTCCGCTACTCTTTCAGTCTTAAAATGAAGTGGGGGTCTATTTCAGCCTAGAAGCCGGAAACCGAGCGTGCGATCGTTTTACCTGTGTCAATTTCTCTGCAAACCAAGGCTATCACGAGCTAGTTTAGAGTTCCCGGGACTGGAAAATATCCCCCAAATTCCGGCAAATCGAGGCAAAATTGGTCAAAATCATGATGCGCGTAAGGCAGTCTCGGCTACTCTTTCAGTCTTAAAATAAAGTGGGGCTCTATTTCGGCCTAGAAGCTGGAAACCGAGCGTGCGATCGTTTTACCTGTCTGCATTTCTCTGGAAACCAAGGCCATCAGGAGTTTGTTTAGAGTCCCGGCGACTGGAAAATTTCCCCCAAGTTCCGTGAAATCGAGCCAAAATTGGTCAAAATCACGATGCGCGTAAGGCGGTCTCGGCTTCTCTTTCAGTCTTAAAATGAAGTGGGGCTCTATTTCGGCATACAAGCTCAAAACCGAGGGTGCGATCGTTTTCCATGTGTCCATTTCTCTGCAAAGCAAGGCCATCACGAGTTAATTTAGAGGCGTCGGGACTGGACAATAGTCCCCAAGTTCCGGGAAATCGAGCCAAAGTTGGTCAAAATCACGATGCGCGTATGAGGGTCTCGGCTGCTCTTTCAGTCTTAAAATGAAGTGGGGCTCTATTTCGGGCTAGAAGCTCGAAACCGAGCGTGCGATTGTTTTACCTGTGTCTATTACTCTGCAAACCAAGGCCATCAGGAGTTAGTTTAAAGACCCCGAGACTGGAAAATATTCCTCAAGTTCCGGGAAATCGAGCCAAAGTTGGTCAAAATCACGATGCGCGTATGAGGGTCTCGGCTACTCTTTCAGTCTTAAAATGAAGTGGGGCTCTATTTCGGGTTAGAAGCTCGAAACCGAGCGTGCGATCGTTTTACCTGTGTCGATTTCTCTGCAAACCAAGGCCATTAGAAGTTAGTTTAGAGTTCCCGCGACTGAAAAATATCCTCCAAATTCCGGCAAATCAAGCCAAGGATTGTCAAAATCACGATGCGCGTAAGGTGTTCTCCGCCACTCTTTTAGTGTTAAAATGAAGTGGGGCTCTCTTTCGGCCTAGAAGCTCGAAACCGAGCGTGCGATCGTTTTAACTGTCTCCATTTCTCTGAAAACCAAGGCCATCAGGAGTTAGTTTAGAGTCTCCGGGACTGGAAAATATCCCCCAAGTTCCCGGAAATCGAGCGGAAGGTTGTCAAAATCACTTCGCGCAAGGCGGTCTCCGCTACTCCTTTAGTATTAAAATGAAGTGGGGCTCTATTTCGGCCTAGAAGCTCGAAATCGAGCGTGCGATCGTTTTACCTGTTTCCCTTTCTCTGCTAACCAAGGCCATCAGGAGTTAGTTTAGAGTTCCTGGAACTGGGAAATATCCCCGAAGTTCCGGGAAATCGAGCCAAAGTTGGTCAAAATCACCATGTGCGTTAGGCAGTTTCGGCTACTCTTTCAGTCTTAAAATGAAGTGGGCTATATTTCGGCCTAGAAGCTCGAAACCGAGCATGAGATTCTTTTACGTCTGTCGATTTCACCGAAAACCGAACCCGTCACGAGTTAGGTAAGAGTCCCTGGGACTAGAAAGTATCTCTCAAGTTGCTGGAAATCGACCCAAAGTTGGTCAAAATTACTTTGCGCTTAAATCGGTCTTGGCTGCTTTTTCAGTCTTAAAATGAAGTGGGACTATATTTCGGCTTAGAAGCTCGAAACTAAGCGTGCGATCGTTATACCTCTGTCCATTTCACCGAAAACCAAGGCCATCACGAGTTATTTTAGAGTCCTTGGGATGGAAAAATATACCCCAGGTTGCTGGAAATCAACTCAAAGCTGGTCAAAATTACGCTGCGCGTAAGGCGGTCTGGGCTACTTTTTAGTCTTGAAATAAAGTGGGGCTATATTGGGCCTCGAAGCTCAAAACTGAGCCTGCGATCGTTTTACCTCTGTCCTTTTCACAGAAAACTAAGGCCATCACAAGTTAGTTCTGAGTCTTTGGGACTGGAAAATATTTCCTAGGTAGCTGGAAATCGACCGAAAAATTGTTAAAATCACGCTGCACGTAAGGCGGTCTCGGCTAGTTTTTCAGTCTTGAAATGAAAAGGGGCTATATTTCGGCCCAGAAGCTCGATACCGACCGTGTGATCGTTTTACCTCTGTCCATTTCACTGAAAACCAAGGCCATCATGAGTTTGTTTGGAGTCTCCGGGACTGGAAAATATTTCCCAAGTTGCTGGAAATGGACCCAAAGTTGGTCAAAATCACGCTGCGCGTTAGGCAGTCTTGGCTGCGTTTTTAGTCTTAAAATAATGTGGGGCTATATTTCGGCCTAGAAGCTCGAAACTGAGCTTACAATCAATTTACCTCTCTCCATTTCACCGAAAACCAAGGCCATCAGAAGTTATTTTAAAGTCGCCGGGACTGGAAAATATCTTCAGAGCTCCTGAAAATCGATACAAAATTGGTCACAATCACGCTGCCCGTGAGGCGGTCTCGGCTACTTTTTCAGTGTTAAAATGAAGTGGGGCTATATGTCGGCCTAGAAGCTCGAAACCGAGCATTCAATTATTTTGCTCCTCCATTTCACTGAAAACCAAGGCCATCACGAGTTAGTTGAGAATCCCCGGGACTGAAAAATATCCCCCAAGTTTTGGGAAATCCACGCAAAATTGGTCAAAATCACTGTGCGCGTACGGCGGTCTCGGCTACTCTTTGAGTCTTAAAATGAAGTTGGACTATATTTCGGCCTAGAAACTCGAAACCGAGCTTGCGATCGTTTTACCTCGGTCCATTTCACCGAAAACCAAGGCCATCAGAAGTTATTTTAGAATGCCCGGGACTGGAAAATATCCCCCAAGTTACTGGAAATGGAACCAAAGTTGGTTAAAATCACGCTGCGCGTAAGGCAATCTCGGCTACTCTTTCGGTCCTAAAATAAAGTGGGGCTATATTTCGCCCTACAAGCTCGAAACCGAACGTTCCATTATTTTTCCTCTGTCCATTTCACTGCAAACCAAGGCTATCACGAGTTAGTTTAGAGTCCCCGGGACTGGGAAATATCACCCAGGTTTCGGGAAATCGACTTAAAGTTGTTCAAAATCACGATACGCGTAAGGTAGTCTTGGCTACTTTTTCAGTCTTAAAATAAAGTGGTTTTATATTACGGGCTACAAGCTCAAAACCGAGAATTCAATCATTTTTTCCTCCTCCATATCATTAAAAACCAAGGCCATCACGAGTTAAATTAGAGCCCCTAGGACTGGAAATTATCCCCCAAGTTCCTGGAAATCGAGCCAAAGTTGGTCAAAATCACGATGCGCGTAGGGTGGTCTGGGCTACTATAGCATTC
Organism: Orbicella franksi; assembly: GCF_964199315.1. Classification (NCBI taxonomy): domain Eukaryota; kingdom Metazoa; phylum Cnidaria; class Anthozoa; order Scleractinia; family Merulinidae; genus Orbicella; species Orbicella franksi. The sequence goes on along the minus strand of NC_138156.1, from coordinate 2,203,794 downwards.
TTAAAATGAAGTGGGGCTATAATTCGGCCTAGAAGCTCAAAACCGAGCGTTCAAATATTTTTCCTCTTTCTATTTCACTGAAAACCAAGGCCATCACCAGTTAATTTAGAGTCCCTGGGACTGGAAAATATCCCCCAAGTTACTGCAAATCGAGCCAAAGTTGGTCATAATCACGATGCGCGTAATGCGGTCTCGGCTACTCTATTAGACTTAAAATTAAGTGAGAATATATTTCGGCCTAGAAGCTCGAAACCGAGCGTCTAAATATTTTTCCTTTGTCCATTTCACTAAAAACCAAGGCCATCACCAGTTAGTTTAGAGTCCCTTGGACTGGAAGATATCCCTAAAATTCCGACAAATCGAGCCATTGTTGGTCAAAATCACGATGCGCGCAAAGCGGTCTCGGCTACTCCATCAGTCTTAAAATAAAGTGGGGCTATATTTCGGCCTACAAGCTCCAAACTGAGCGTTCAAATATTTTTCCTCTCCATTTCACTGAAAACCAAGGCCATTAGAAGTTAGTTTGAAATCCCTCGGACTGGAAAATATCCCCCAAGTTTCGGGAAATCGAGCCAAAGTTGGTCAAAATCACGATGCGCGTAAGGCGGTCTAGGCTACTCTATCAGTCTTAAAATGAAGTGAGGCTATATTTCGGCCTAGAAGCTCGAAACCGAGCGTTTAAATATTTTGCCTCTGTCCATTTCACTGAAAACCAAGGCCATCACTAGTTAGTTTAAAGTCCCTGGGAGTGGAAAATATATCCGAACTTCTGGCAAATCGAGCCAAAGTGGGTCAAAATCACAATGCGCGTAAGGCGGTGTCGGCTACTCTATCAGTCTTGAAATGAAGTGGGGCTATATTTCGGCCTAGAAGCTCGAAACCGAGCGTTCAAATATTTTTCCTCTGTCCATTTCACTGAAAACCAAGGCAATCACCACTTAGTTTAGAGTCCCCGAGACTGGAAAACATCCCTAAAGTTTCGGCAAATCGAGCCAAAGTTGGTCAAAATCACGATGCGCGTAAGGCGGTCTCGGCTACTCTATCAGTCTTAAAATGAAGTGGGACTATATTTCGGCCTAGAAGCTCGAAACCGAGCGTTTAAATATTTTTCCTCTGTCCATTTCACTAAAAACCAAGGCCAATACGAGTTAGTTTAGAGTCCCATGGACTGTATAAAATACCCCCAAGTTCCGGCAAATCGACCAAAGTTGGTCAAAATCACGATGTGCGTAAGGCGGTCTCGGCTGCTCTATCAGACTTTAAAAAAGTGGGGCTATATTTCGGCCTACAAGCTCGAAACCGAGTGTTTAAATATTTTTCCTCTGTCCATTTCACTGAAAACCAAGACCATCACCAGTTAGTTTAGAGTCTTTGCGACTGGAAAATATCCCTCAAGTTCCGGCAAATCGAGCCAAAGTTGGTCAAAATCACGATATGCGTAAAGCGATCTTGGCTACTCTATCAGTCTTAAAATGAAGTGGGGTTTATTTCGGCCAAGAAGCTCGAAACCGAGCTTTCAAATATTTTTCCTCTGTCCATTTCACTGAAAGCAAAGGCCATCACAAGTTAGTTTAGAGTCCCTGGAACTGTAAAATATCCTCCAAGTTCCGGCAAATCGAGCCAAAGTTGGTCAAAATTACGATGTGCGTAAGGCAGTCTTGGCTACTCTATCAGACTTAAAATAAAGTGGGGCTATATTTCGGCCTAGAAGCACGAAACCGAGCGTCCAAATATTTTTCCTCTGTCCCTTTCACTAAAAACCAAGGCCATCACGAGTTAATTTAGAGTCCCCGGGACTGGAAAATATCCCGCCAGCTTTTGGAAATCGACCCAAAGTTGGTGAAAATCGCCATGGGCGTAGGCCATCTCGGCTACCTTTTCTCACTCTTAAAGTGAGGTGGGGCTATATTTAGGCCTAAAAGCGCGAAACCGAGCGTTCAAATATTTTTCCTCTGTCCATTTTACTAAAACCCCAGGCCATCACCAGTTAGTTTAGAGTTCCTGGGACTGGAAAATATTCCGCAAGTTCCTGGAAATCGACCTAAAGTTGGTGAAAATAGCCCTGCGCGTAAGGCGGTCTTGGCTACCTTTTCTCAGTCTTAAAGTGAAGTGGAGCTATATTTCAGCCTAGAAGCTCGAAACCGAGCCTTCAAATATTTTTCCTCTATTCATTTCACTAAAACCCAAGGCCATCACCAGTTAGTTTAGAGTCCCCGGGACTGGAAAATATCCCGCAAGTTCCTGGAAATCGATCCAAAGTTGGTGAAATTCGTCCTGCGCGTATAGCCCTCTTGGCTACATTTTTTCACTCCTAAAGTTAAGTGGGGCTATACTTCGGCCTATAAGCTCGAAACCGAGCGTTCAAATATTTTTCCTCTGCCCATTTCACGAAAAACCAAGACCATCGCGAGTTAGTTTAAAGTCCTCGGGACTGGAAAATATCCCGCAAGTTCCTGGAAATCGACCCAAAGTTGGTCAAAATTAAGCTGCGCGTAACGCAGTATCGGCTACTTTTTCAGTCCTAAAATAAAGTGGGGCTATATTTCGGCCTAGAAGCTTGAAACCGAGCGTTCAAATATTTTTCCTCTGTCCATTTCACTGAAAACCAAGGCCATCACAAGTTAGTTTAGCGTCCCTGGGACTGGAAAATATCCCCCAAGTTCTTGGAAATCGACCCAAAGTTGGGCAAAATCACGCTGTGCGTAAGGCGGTCTTGGCTACTTTTTCAGTCTTAAAATGAAGTGGGGCTATATTTCGGCCTAGAAGCTCAAAACCGAGCATTGAAATATTTTTCCTCTGTCCATTTTACTGAAAACCAAGGCCATTACGAATTAGTTTAGAGTCCCCGGGACTGGAAATTATCCCCCAAGTTCCTGGAAATCGAGCCAAAGTTGGTCAAAAGCAGGATGCGCGTAAGGCAGTCTCCGCTACTCTTTCAGTCTTAAAATGAAGCGGGGCTATATTTCAACCTGGAAGCTCGAAACTGAGCGTTCAAATATTTTTCTTCTTTTCATTTCACTGAAATCCAAGGTCATCATGACTTAGTTTAGAGTCCCCGGGATTGGAAAATATCCCCCAAGTTCCTGGAAATCTACCCAAAGCTGGTCAAAATCACGCTGCGCGTGAGGCGGTCTCCGCTACTCTTTTAGTCTTAAAATGAAGTAGTCTATCTCAAAAGGTTGAAAATTGATCGCCAAAACAAGAGGCTAGATCACCAGGGAAGCATATATTGTATGCTCCCATTTTCACAATTCGTGTCCTGTACGCCATTTTGATTCTCCGGTAACTCTGATCTTCCCACGCAATTTCATATTTGGCACCCAGTCAATATTTCAGCCCGGGCTGAAATGCGTCCCATTATTACAGCAAATGCGAACAACTTTCGACACTCAAGTAAAAAAACAAAATATTGACCAGTAGTCCAATTTTTTTAATAAGCACCATCAGTTATATCACATAACTAAAGCAGCTAAGCTTGGATATACTTATATTTTACCTTCTAGTTAAACACCTTCAAAAGGAATAACATAAAAATGGCCCTAATAAGTTCACAATGTCAGATATGCTTAGAAATCATTTTGAATGAGATGCAAACTTTGATAATAATGTCAAGCCAGTTGTAGACTTAAAAGTTTCCTGTTTTAGCAGTCATCATAATGAATACTTGAGATCAGTACTCATATACACTTAAGCTGTATTTTGGAAATCTCTTGCGTCAGGTAAGACATTCAAAGACAGAAGTCCGGGACTGACTAGATTGCAGTTTTCCGTACATCAAAGTTGCAATCATTAACTGAAGAGTAATATAAAATACAAAGACTCTTCTTGTGGCCGTCTGCATCTTCAGCTTTACGTTCCCTTTCTATAATCGCGCTTTTTTTTTTGGAAGATTCATGATGTCAAATATTGTAAGATAGCTAAAAACTAAGGCTAGGCTCAGAGGACCATTGATCGGGTGTCAGCAAACAGAAACTGACTGCTTCGGCAACCACTCACGTCAGTGTTGAGATAATTCCTACAGTAGTAGAGTAATGCAAGTGGAGGACATTACAAATCGTTAAGAAGAGGGATCAAAATATTTGAAATCAAGAGGTTATGTCCATCACTTTTTTTTTTACATTGAAACTGATACTGTTGAAAAAGCCGTTAGAAAAGTAAAACTGTGATTAAGTCAACGTTACCTACTTATCAGATTGCTCTTGAATAAGGCTCGAATAAAAAAAAAAAAAATAAGTGAGACCATTTTAACATGTACAGGCCCTTCAATCCATGAAAAGGTACGAAAAAGAAATCGTGCATGCGACTGAATTGACGAGGCCGTAATAAATGGTATGCCTCAGTGTCAATGGCAATATTCTTCTTCATACACTGTTAGCAACTGGAGTTAAAATAGTAACACTGTCACTTTTATTTGGAATAACTCCAGCGTTTAAAATTAAGTTCATGGGAACTTTGAATTTTAAGATTCCAGTAAGAAGTGAACGCGATTCCTTGTTAAAACAATAGCTAATCAGTTGACCATTGCAAGGAAACTTCTCCTGTCACTGTTGAATTTCCTACATGCTGACCTAAACAACAGTGTCATATTTACTTTCATGGGCTGGCGCCTCTTTCAGTATCGGACTCGGCTCAGCCTCGTCTCCATCTTCCCTGTCCATCAAACCAACGCTCCCATCTTCCTTTGCAGTATGGTAACGCTTACAGCAGTAGATTTTGTAGTCTTCTTTCCAGGCCTCTGCTTGTTCAACGGTCTGGGCCATGGGGCTGTAGCGCGTCTCTGGAAGCCAGAGGGCCATGATGCCCGCGACAATTCCGAAAACGCCAAATATGACCAGCGGAAGCGTTTTGCTCATATTGGGAAGATCAGCCTGAGGAAATAGTGTTATAAAATAACATAATTAGGATAAAATAAAATAGAAAAAACACTTAATACATTGGTAGAATGATACACACAAACACTTGGTGTTCTCAGTCCTGAAGAAAGTGCGAGAGAAGGTTGGTGACAAGTTTAGATACAAACAGGAGGCCTTTTGTTGATGCTATGCTAAACAACTTCAGCGTTTCCTGTCAGACTACTGAGATCAAAGAAATAAGTAATTAATGATACAGACCAGTAAGACAATGTATGGTGTTACAATACTGCCAAAACGAGCCATCATAGAACATACACCAATCCCTGTGTTCCTATAACGAAAACAAGAAAACAGCAACAACAACAAGAAATAAGCATATCTGGGTAATAAACCAAGCTCGTTTGGTCAAGATGGCTGGGTATTGGCCAAGTTCTGGTTTTGCGTGTTGATCACACAAAAAACACGAGGCTAATATCCAGACATCTAGCAATATAACCGTTTCAGTTTAAAATACATCTGCCCACTTCCCCGTTGGCCCTTTACGGGGTGAAAATCAGAGAAAAGAACGGTTTATGAGGGTTTAAACTTTGTCGAGACGCAGCTTAAGAAACTTGTCCTTTTACTCTGAATGAATTTAAATCTTAGGCAAAATACAAATTAGGAACATGACTTTTTTAAACCTAGTCTAGTTCTGGTGATTCCACCTTACTGCTGTACCATAACTCACCTGATTATTGTAGGATAAAGTTCCACAGTGAACACGTAAATCCCCAGGAAGGTCGCCAAGATGCAAGCTTTACCAACAACAGCTAGGATCGTGATTATGACCTGATACTCTGCGAGGAACAAAAGGGGATTGCTTAGATTCTTGTATCTTGCGTAGAACGAATCTCATTCACATTTGGTTTGGTTTTGCATTACTAGGCTTCACGGGTTTAAAATTAACTTTCACCACGTTGTCGTCTAATCAGAATTGAAACGAAAAGTCCTTTTCCCGCGCTTTGCGCCAGCTACACGTAGTTACTTCGATTTTGAATTGGTTCATTGGGATGTCTGTGTGATTGGACACTACACTGAAAACCGCTCTATTAAACTGAGACAATCGTTCTCACCTTCACTCCAGACTAAGGGAATTTGCATCAACAGGCTCTGAATATTGTTTGTTTCGATGTTATTTCTGAAATCTGGTTTTAAATCAAAACACTATCTTGGGCAGACGTAAGAATAATTAACCATTTTCCTTAACCTTGTGTCACTCAGCTGCTTGACGCATTGTGATAATGTGTGTAGTTGGTAAGATTGTTGTTTGCAAGCACAAAGTTAGCCTGCATAACGCGTTCCGCGAGTTCCTGAGTGTTGGATAAGGATATCTTGATAAGGATACGTATTTTTGGATTACTGACCATCATCAGAAGGAACAGCCAGCGCCAACATTTCTGCGACACCTCCAGTGATCATGAAGGTAGCGTACGGGATACGACGGCCAAATCTTAAAAGAGAACACAATATTTCAACCAATTCCCATACAAAACTATCGTTAACTTAACATTGTATTACTACCCGGGAGGCTGTTATAGTCGGCTAATTTAATAGACCGTAAATATTGGTTGACTCAATGGGCTATCACAAGCTATCGGTATAAACCAAAACTGGGACAGAGCCCCTGTGGGGAGCCTGTAGAGATATTGCAGAGGAACTGGAAACTATAATCAATGGTTAATAGACCAATTTCGATATATTAAAATTCAGCCTAAAACAATAGACCTCAGCACGAGGCGCCGGGTAATAAACCCCACAAACTCTGTAGTTATTCCCCGGAGCCTCGTGCTGAAGTCTATTGTTTTAGGCTGAATTTGAATATATCGAAATTGGTCTATTCCCTGTATGAGACGCACCCACAGGGAATTATGGTAGTCACGGTTGTATTCATCAAAACAAATATCCAGTCCAAGATGATAAAAATTCCCTGCAGGCGCGTATCATACGGGGAATTAACGTGCTTAAGTTTATTTATGACGAAAAAAAGTCGTGAAACGTCAAAATCATTAACAGGTGATTCAGGGGTTTCAGAAGATGTCGTCACCTCTTGTTTACAGACATGAAAACACGATACACACGCAAATCACAACTGACAATGAAGTTGAAAGTGATTCCCTCCTTATGATGCATTGACAGAAACCCTTTCTCTGTATTTCAGAGTTTACCAGTGACTATTAACCGTTGAACACAGTAACATAACCAAAGCAATAATTCAATGAAAGATTGATAATTTTAAAAATACCTTGACATGAAAAACCAGAGAAGCAAAGCCCCCGGAATTTCTACAATACACAGGATGAAGAAGTTCAGGTACATGTCTCCCGCCAAATTCCCAACGTTCAAATTAATTCCAAAGTAAACTAAGGCGTTCACGAACCTACAATAAAAACAGTCGAGACTTGGAAAGGTTATCAATTACAATTATTTTATCACGAGTACCAGAAATTCTGTCCACGTTAATGCATTTTCCTGTGAAAACGCATGTTTTTGACGTACGTTTTTGTCTATTGTCCACACTAATACGATAGAAAACGCATATCATTTTCATCGAAAACGCATTAAAAACGCGCGCTATCCAGAGTAGAGTTTTATCGTAATGGTGTTGACTGGCAGCGTTACGTTCGAAAACGCCGACGTCGCGTCGCGTGCTCAAATGCGGGGTGCTAGGATGTTTTACCCATGGCCAGCTGCTGACGTTGATCCAAACTTCTGATGCGTTTTCGGCGCAAAACGCATCATGGAAGACGCATCGTTTCGAAAACGTGGACGGGACTTCAGTAACTCACCGTTTCTCATGCAACAATTTGTTGTATTAATTACAAAGCACCAACTTACCAGTTAAATCCGCAGATTATAGTTCTTTTCCTGAGCTTCGAAGTTCTCACCATGTCCAGAATACCATAAGTTTTCCTGTTTTCTTTGCGATTTCGAACTTCTTCCTTTTTGAATTCCTGTATTGCGTGTTTCAGCTGAGTGGATTCAATAGTAACCCGATTTCTCCGGGCATATTTCATAAGCAGCTCGTGAGCCTCGTCCAGACGATCTTTAGCAATCAACCAGCGAGGAGACTCAGGTATTAAGCTTCAAACAAAATATACACTTGCTTTAAAGAAGAAATTCAGCATATTCTTTTGTTAGAGTTTTAACATTGTTAGTCTTTTGTTGATCACGTCAAGACTTCCTAGTTGCGTGTGCTATGATTTGAACACTGAACGACAAGCGAGTTCTTGGGAAAATAGAATAGGGATTTCAAGTGAAACATCTAGTACCACTAGTAACGTCAATTGCTTGTCTTCAAATTCATTTTGACCTAGCTTTTATACTCTGGACGAATACTCCGATCCGTAGTTTATCTAATATTTTAATCGTCGAAATACCGAAAATATAGAATTTTTGTCGATCAGGCCTTATTTTTCAGAGTCCTTGTGTACTGTTTATTGATAAGAATCGCGAAAAAGATCTGTCAGCAGCAGGTTCAGCGAGAAGGTTATAAGAGTAGGAACAGGCCACTTCTGTTATTGCCTTGGCAACTAACCATTTTTAGCATAAATCTACTAGCGTTCTATCACGAATGCTGTTCGCTGATTGGCTGCGCTACTCACTATCTATTCTGTTGTATATAATGAGTAGCCTAGCAGTGTGCGCTTGTTATGAATATAAGGGCCGCTTCTTTGCGTTTTCAACGTGTCTGTGAGGAGGATTTAGATAAAGTTTTGAACGACCAATAGATTTATACTAAAACGATTAGATTATTAACTATCTCGCGAAAGAAATCTCGAGCTCATAATCTAATTGTTTAATAGAATGAGGATAGGGTTTACTGAAAAGGAAAAGCATCCAAAATAATCTCCAGGCAAGGAGCATTATCCAATCAAGGAAAGAAAAAGTACTTACCACCAACAGAGCAGCAATGGCGCACCAGGTATAGACACAGCCAGCATTAGATATCTCCAATCACGTATGAAATAACCCAGTAGAGACAGGGTCGAAAAACCAATACTAACAAAGATGTTATTAACTATTCCTGCGGCAGTCCGCGAGTTGATGTGAATGATCTCCATGCAATAGACAAATCGAACGAGAAGACAGCCCGCTGTGGCCATACCAGCTCCGAAACGGAACAACGAAAACAAGGAAAGGCAATCCGATACAGCCGACACTGTTCCACAAACCGCCTGAAAAATAACACAGTGCATGATAGTAAAGATTCTTTCGGGATTTAGTAGTTCTTTAACACTGCTAGAGTGAAACTACAAATAAGATTCAATCCGTGCTAACCATGCATGCGCTGCAACCAGAGTACCCGCAGAAACCCTTTTCCAGAACAACGAAGCTCGAGCGCAAGAAAACAGCAGCAAGGCTAGCCTGAACTGACATGAAGCCTCATTCTCTTACCAGCTCCCCTCGCCCCTAATTAGCCTGGTTTCACTTAAGTGCACTCCACTTCGATTATTAAGCTCTCTCCACTAATAGACAGCACCCAAATATGACATTCAGCAACTGTTTAGAGGGTCTATCAACTCTCATAACGAGCATAACAAGAAGAGACCTAAAACATCTGATAACCTACGATCGATGTTGAGCATCGGAGGCTTTCATTCCTATCTATCCCTGAGCTCATTGCGTGCTCGTTAGCTATGGTTAAGAGTTAAAATGGTGTATGCAATCTCAAAACTGGTCGAAATACAAAATATACTAAGTTTTCCTTGATCAGCTAGTCAGTGCCTAAAAAACGCATAAAAACAAACAAACAATGGAAAAACAAAAGTGAACGTACTACTCAGTAGCCAGAAAAAAAATATGACTGATGCAATTTCCATGGTTAATTCTAAAAAAAAAAAATTCTATTCCTGGGTATCACGGGTGTTTATGGTGACTAAAACCAGCAAAACCGGCGTGTACCAATGACTGAGGCAAGTGCATGCCTCGGTGTGGAAGTTGTTACTCACCATGAAAAATATACTGAGGAAAACACTGATCTTTCGACCAAAGTGATCTGACAGAGTACTAATGGCCACTGAACCCACCAACAGACCCGCCATGTAAATAGACTGCGTCATGGCCTTCAAAGGTTTCCTGCTGCATATCAGATCCCACTAGGATGAGTAACAGGTAGAAAAGAATACAATTATATGAGTTGATGGAAAGATACTCGGGTCGTGACTGACGGGATAACTAAGTCTTTACTAAATGGCATCTCAAACGTAAAAGGGGCCAGGTTGGGTGGACGAAATCACTACCCAGTGTGTCCACTGGGCAAGGAGAGGTGCTCAAAAGTTTTTCTGTTCTTGTGTGACTGTCAAAGGAGCGATGTTTTTTTTGGCGGGGCAGGGGTTAGTTGGTATTTCACTTTCAAAAGTGTTCAAAATCTTGCTTCTTCCAAACTTCTTTTATCTCCTAATATTGTAGATATTTGGCTACATGCATATGCTTGCAAAGCCAACGAAAAATGACTGTTTGTGGTTTTTGACTCTGCAATATAGAGGAAGTTGGGAAGTTAGGTTACGCAGGAATTCCCTACTATCAATTGAAAAGTAACCTTAGTAAGATTAATCTCATATACAGTCCTCGCGTGACAGTACCCTACGAGACAGAGATTCCCTTCTCTTTCTACTCGGTGAGAGACGAGAGGTAACCTACGTGACAGCAAACGCAACAAGGCAATGAATCCATAAGGAAACGCTGTTTGCCACAGAACGAATGATCTAAGATCCTGATACGACGCATCTCAAAACTATCTTCCTGCATGAAATGAAAATTTGTGTCACACGACTTAAGAACTGAAAAGTTTCTAAAGCATTTAACGGCCTCAAGTTCGTTGAAAGAAGTTGTTAATGATTGGCGGACCAGCGTCCAGGTTGCTTAGGACTTGTTGCTAGATCGCTGCGTTCGTTCTCTACGCCTTCCTCTGTCTCCTCACCTCCTTCCTCCTTTACTACACCTTACTTCTTACCCCACTGACTTTTCATTACTGTGCCTTGATGCAAAGGGCCTAGCTGAGGAAGTGGTTTCCATAGCAACCGTCCAAACAACTACCCCTTCGGACGGACCCCCGAATTCGCTACATGGACCAGACCACTTTGCACTGATCCCAAACCGCCTCGCATTTAGTTCACGTAAAGCAAACATCAATAGACCTCAATAAGTCAAATGAGTCATCAGTCACGCGTGAATCGATAGCTCTTTCAAGTATACGCCGGAAAAGCATTACCATTAACAAGCTAACCTGAGCGTTATTCAGGCTGAACGGTAGCCTAAACTGCTATTTATCCTAAATCGGAACGAATGGCTGAACGAAACGCTATTCTGGTTAACCGGTGTGCAGTTTGAACTATGACTCATCGACTCTCTACTCACAGACTCATTTGACTTACAAAACAGGGGACCTCAACTGAACCACAGCTGAAACGGGAAATGGTAACTCGATCTGCACCCTCGATAATAATTAGTCACAAATCCTTGCGGTATCCTAGAAATGTGGTCTGATATCGAGTTTACAACTTTCAAAGAGTCTTAACTTTCAGGTTATTATACTAAACCAACATCGAGCATATATTAAAGAAGAATTGAAATCTAGTATTCATTAAAATCCATTGTTTCTGTGATCAGTATGGAAATTGAAAGACAATGTTTTATAGTATCATCCTTACTTCGGTTACAGCGCTCGTCATCCCAGCTTGGAATTCGTACTTGACGCAGTTGGGACAGCAGTTTGTAGTTTCTGAACAAGTGGCGTTGTTGGGAGATGAAAAGGAAACGCACGAATACTTCGGAGTGGCGCCGTAGAAAACTTGAACGAGTTGCTGTAAGCCGATCGGTAGGGACATGACACACATGAATGCATACAGGGCGAATGTATAACGACCAAAGCCTCCAACCATGTCCAAAATATCGTCAAATTCGTGCGATTTCCTCGATTTTGGCCTCTCTATTCCCAACTCTGTAGGATCTTCTTTCGCAGCCGACATTTTAAAACCCTTTTGCTCTGACAACTCAAAATAATGATTCTCAGCTCCCCCGCCGTCCTTGGAAAGCAGTGATAGGTTTTCACAAGTTCGTGTACACAGCTCAACTATTCAATCCAAATGTATTAGATATATGCAAATAACACTGACCTGACCTTCAACAGACGATCAGTTACAACGAAGAAGTCTCTTGACGCGACAAGCCGGATAATGATGTCACACGGACAAATCTGCTGTCATCACAAGGCAAGAAGAAGAGGAAGTAGAAAGAAAAGATTGAAGAAAGAAAGGAAACAGGGAAAAAGGTAGTGGAGAGAGAAGAACGGTAGATGGAATAAAGCGAGAAGGAAGAGGAAGAAAGCATAAAGGCTAGGAGAAAAGAAACTGATAAGGACGATGATAGGAAAGGAGAAAGGAACAAATTCAGTAGAGAGCTAAAAAAGGAATGAAGGTGGAAGAAGAAAGAAAGGAGTACGAAAGCAAACAAAACTGGAGCTACAATGTTCATTGTCTTCACTTTCCCACCAGACTCCAACCATGCGATTTTGCAATTGATTTCGTGGCTCCTTAGGAATTGGTATATAGTCCTAGTCTGTGTGTTATACGAAGTAGACACTAGTTTAAGTGATCGCGTACGAGAGCTTAAAAATAAAGAAGCGAAGACGACTCCCTCTCCATCATACTCTGTAAGTCACTAGTAATGTAAGTCAGTAAAATCAGTACCAAAATGTATCGTAAAAGCGCCTTATCCTCAGCTCAGTCCTCTCGTACTACCACGAGCAGGTATTGCCGCAATAATCCACGAAACCCGCCGTTTCATGAACTCAGGTGGGCCGCATGAAAAAATTTCCTTATTTTTTCTCCCTCCTAACAGGAATACGGTCAAAAAAGAATCTCTACGCCCAAGCTATCATGGGTAGCATGTGAAAGACAACGTCAATGCGTGACAACATGATCCCAAGGGAGCCCATCCAGGGGGAGGGAAATTGTAGTGAGCCATCGAGCTATCCAGCGGTATACCTCCTAAAGAAAACGAAACAAGATGGAGAACGAAGGTCAGCTGGCTGAGGATTGTTTGCAGTCAAATGAGTTAGTGTTACTCAGTATTCATTTGTTTTGTATTCTCAGAGGCTGTAGCGTTCTTTAAAAAGTGCATGGATGACGATCCGGGCATGTCGACGGCTGTAGCCGCTATACAAACGCTGCTGGAATTCATGAATCAAAATGCGGGTAAGCTTGTTGTTCTAAAAAGAAAACAGCACTCGTGACCAGCAGATCAGGGCACACAGAAAGTATATGAATCAGAGCGTTTGGGTCTAGAATAGGGTATCATTTTTTACGAAACTGACCAGTTGGTTGAAGATTTGATCTAAACTATGGAAACCAGGAATTGCCCCTCAAAAATATAAAACAATGAAATCGGCAAGTTTAAATTTTTGTAACTCAGCCTCAACATCATTGATAGATGACTATCATAATACACTACTGGATATTAGTAACTGTCAAAAATCGGGATTCAGACGGAAATCGGTGGTTTTAATACTGGTTACTCTAGTGTAAGGTAGCAAAATTTAGCTGAACTAGTTCTAGTATAGGCTAAGGGTTCCAGGGTCCCAGCAGCACATGCCCACCCAGAAATTCCTAAAGTACCCCCCCCCCCTGGGCATGTAATGTTCTTTTTATTAAGCTTTATATGTAGACCAACTGACTGTTTGCACAAACAATCACGAAAAAGAAGGTAATGTTGTCATCAATATTCTCACTAGCGAGGAGATGGAAAATATTTTACCCTTTAACCTGCACTGGCAAATTCTGTATCAGTATGGTAAGAGAACCAAGAGAGTAATCCTCCATATAATCTTTATTCACAAGAAAATCCCTCCCTAGGAAGTTATTTTTAAGATCATTAAATTTTGTGGTTTCGGAAATCCCAGGAAGGTCTGAAATAGCCAATCCTGTGGCATGAATTTGCTCAGATGAACAGTCTAAGCGGCTTTACACCCATTTTTATCCTCTATGAAAACATCTACGCCACATGGCTGGTAACATTATTCATGGAAGAATTAGGTACCATGTCTAAAACTGACTTTATGGAGGGATAACTGTTGGAAAAAGGCCTACAGGGGGATTAACTCTCGTACCCTTCATCATCTCATGGCAGATGTTATGGTCATAGCGTATTTCTTATATCTAGTTACCTTATTTCTAGTAATGGCTGGTGTTTGCTCAAGCAGAGTGATCATAATAGATGCCATGCTTATAGCAAAAGGTATCAATGTCAGGTCCTTGTTGTTGAAAGGGCAGATAATACTCTTCACTAGATTATTTATTTTTTCATTTATATTTATAGCTGAAACATTGTCTGAGCTGAGGGAGAATCTGAAAGAAGTGATTGAAGTGTTAACCAGAACAGAAGGTTCTGTTACTTCAATATCATCTGGTTGTGAACTGTTTCTCAGATTTATAACACTTGCCTCTCTGGATAACCCAGTATGTCGTAACTGTTTAAGCTGCATGCATATCAAACTTGTTATCTTTTAGCAATATACATGTATTTATATCATTCTGGAATGTTGGTGGTGTAGTAGAATGTAGACTTACTATCATCTTGTGCAAAGAACAAGTTTTGGGGTTTTATTATTTAGCAAGAAATATAATCATTCATAGTTTACTTGATAGAGGTTCTTAGTAAAAAATCCTACAAATTTGGTCAAAGTCATGTGCCATGATAAGAAAATATTGTAAGAATTTGTTATAATTGTTACACTGAAAGTGAGTATGTTTCTTTTCATTACAGGACTTTCAAGAATGCAAGAGAGTGCTGGTTGAGAGAGGTAGGGGCCACCAATATTGTTTCATATTTCCTGACTTTTCTTTAAAGTATTCAGTTATGTTACAACCATCTGGATTCTTTTTATTTTGATCAGGGCAGTTGTACCTCAAGAGAGCAGCCTCAGCCAGACAAAAAATTGCCAAACTTTGTGACTCATTTATTAAGGATGGAGCAGTAAGTATAACTTACTTTGTCCTGGTTTTAAATGTTATTGCGTTTTTCTCCCTTGTTAAAATACTAGATCTTCACTGAGTTACACTGGCATATTTCTTTTAAAGTTCCAATTCAGAGTTTTGAATTCTTGAGAATGCTTGGAAATCTGCACTGTGGTTTTCTGGACTAAAACAAAGTCCTATGAATTTTTCCAGGCTGCAAAGATTGCTTCATTGCTAAGTTAAATCCTTCTCATCTTGTCGCATTTAATGTTACTTTTTTGCTCGCTAAAATGTTTGATTGCAGAATCTCAAGAACTCCCCTCATCCAACCCTCAGACATTTCTGTTGTGTGCTTCATTTCGTCATGGTTACTGTGCATTAAAGTGCATGATGATTACAGTTTGGCGCACATGCTTTTCGGGTTTATTAGAATTGCAAAATGACCCATAATATACAGCCTGGAAATGACAATGATAGTTTGGAAAAACATTTTTTAAAAATGGCTTGGTAACATAGATGTGAGCAGACCATCTCATCCTCAGTAAATGCTCTCTGAGTGGCAAAGCTGCAAGAGAAACAAATATATCTATAAAACTTTTGATTCCAAGATCAAATGTAATTATTCTTAACTCTTTTCTTAATTTTTTTTCAGACAATTCTTACCCACTCCCGATCAAGGGTTGTGTTTGAAATTCTTAAAAGGGCCACTGAGCAAAAGAAACGTTTGAATGTTTTTGTCACAGAATCAGCTCCTGACAGATCAGGGTAAGTTATGGATCAAGGTTCAGATTTTAGTTGTGTGTAGCACACAAGAAACATTTCTTTAAAATATGTCAGTAAATTCTGTGTTTGGGCATGACAGATGTGGAACAGGTTTTCTAGGATTGATAGAGAGCTTATCTCTATGGACATGAACACTGAAATAGCTCATGTTACAAAAGGTATGGACCAGGTAAAAGTGAAATAAGTGTCGTGGGTAGAAAAAAATCATGTCATCCAGGTCAACTGGTCGATTGATTATGTTATGTATAATTTTTTTGTATGATATTGCAGTGTATAGTTAGATTTTGGCATTGTGTCACTAATGCCTTCATACTGTGCCATTTTACTGGTTAGCAGGAAGAAATGAAAAACACTTTTGTTTTGTGATATGTTTAATATATATATATAATATCAATATCAAAATTAATATGATTTGATAATTTACTTTCTCCCTCAGCTGTGTAATGCATGATCAGTTGAAGCAGTTTGGAATTCCCTCCACAGTCATATTGGACTCAGCAGTTGGGTAGGGAACATTTATTAAAAACAGTTAAAATGAGGAAGACTTGAAATGAAACCACACTAACCATACTAACTTAGCTCTTAGGTGGAGGGGGTGGGGGACACCAAGGTCAGAACTCCCTGCTTCCTGTACCCTGATTTCCTGCTTCCTGTACCTTTATCTCCTGACTCCCACCCTTTACCATCTTGCTCCTGCCCCCTAGCCATTTTGCTGCACAATTTTTAGTTGGGAGTAAGTCTGTGTTTCAGCCCGAGCACAAATTTTGGTTTCCTCATTTGCTCAGCAGAAGTCTCAGAAGATGCTAAATGCAAGTCAAGGAACATTTTGGGTTCTTGTTTTTGAAGTATTCTAACATATTAATAAACGACAAAAATTAGCATTTTGCATTTCTCTCCCACTTCCCGCCCTCTTAGAACTCTGGCTTTCTGTTCTTTCCTGTCCTGCCTCCCATACCCCTCCTGCTCCCTATTCTCCCCAGTTCTCCTCTGTCTTCCCCAACTCTTAGCGGCCCTGGTAAGATTGCTAGAGTGCAAATTTGATTATTTTGCTACCTTTTAGCTTTATTGTAGTTGCAGCTCCCTAGGTAGAGCAACAGAAGATCTCATTTGCAGGGGACTTGCCATTCACCAAATCTTTTTGTAACACTGGTGTCTTGAATGCCATGTCACAAAAGTTTTCATTTGTTGAAGGTTCAGTTTTTCTCTTCTACAGTGTATGTACTACCGTTTTCTAACTGAAACTTTGAAACCATTTTGGTTTCAGTTACATGATGGAAAAAGTTGATTTGGTCCTAGTTGGGGCAGAAGGAGTTGTAGAGAGTGGTGGAATCATTAATAAAGTGAGTAATACTGGTATTGCTTGTTAACTTTTTCCCCTCATAAATTGTGGTTGGTAATAGGCCATTTTACAGTTACCTGGCCTATAAATTCAAGTGAGACTGGAGGTGACCTTGCTTTGATACAGACCTCTCTGCTTTTTTTGATATAAATGCCACCTAGTTAGCATTATAACGACTTGATTTACACAACAAAAGCAATGAGGTCTGTATCAAAACAAGGTCACCTCCAGCCTTGCTGCCATTCAGAGGCCAGGCCACTGAGCAGACAACTGTAAAATGGTCTTTTCTACATCTGGGCTAATACAGGAACTTGCTGCCAGCAGCTGTATTCTGGTTTCTGTAGTATGAAGCCACCAATAGTTTTGGTTTACCCTATAGATGGTATGTTACTCTTTCACAATTTACACCCCATCATTCTGTCAGGTTGCCCTTACAGTGTGCTGTTACCCATTTACATTGTACATATATTTGCATTTTATATTCCTTGGTGGAGAGAGGCACTGTGAGAGTAAAATGTCTTGTCTAAGATTGAACACCACACCATGACAACTGCCAGCACTTGAGCCCGGACAGCTCAGTCCCTTCTCAGAAATCAGCGTGCTTGTCAGCCTTGTAATTTTAACTGCAACAGGCATTAGAAATTCATGTCTGACGTAAATTGGAGCAACCTTAGCTGACCAACAAAAGATGAGAAAGCAACCACTTTCATAGCTTTGAACAACAGCAGGGTTACCACGGTCAGGGAAAATAAGACTTTATTCTGCAACTCCAGGGAAAAATCAGGGAGTTTGTATTAAGTCAGGAAATTTCTAAATCCCTGTTCAAAGTCAGTGAAAAGTCAGGGAATTGTATCGTAAGGTTGCCACAAATTATTTTATTAGATGTTTTTGTACAGACAAGGCAATTTTGTTTTAAAAATTATCTGAGCCATTCTTATTTTTGTAGATTCATGGCCAGAATAATCATCCTGACAGTCAGTGAAAATTGCTTTACAGTCAGTGAAAAGTCAGGGTTTTTTTTCTGTTCCGGTGGATGGCAACCCTGAACAGAGTAAAGCCTTGATAGTGACTATGTTGCAAGTGGAAGTCGTGTTTTTGTGTGTTGTAAAGATGAAGCTGACTTATAATCAAGTAAAATCAAGTTTTTTCTACTGTAATTAACTACCGGCCGATAAAACACCTATGATTTGTTAGGAGTGTAATATTGCTGTGTTTCAATCAGGTTGGTACATATCAGATGGCTGTCATGACCAAAACAGTAAACAAACCATTCTATGTTGTGGCAGAGAGTTTTAAGTTTGTTCGATTGTATCCACTTAACCAGGAAGACGTGCCGAATCGTTTCAAGGTGTGTTTACCTCTTCAGATTATAGTTATTAATTTATGTTTTCCTGTAGCATGGTAACTTTCAGATAACGAAGGATTTTAAAATAAAGAAGTGCTCGCTTTCGTTGATACGGCCAGTTCGTTATTACTGCCACTTTATTTTGGTCCACACAAATGCTGAGTCAGTCTTTTCCTTGCTTAAAACTTTAATATGGCCATCCTTTCCCATTCAATACGATCAGATTAACTGATCTGACGGCTGGTTTGATTACCTAAATCCCTGATACTGTGATAATTTTATACTAATTCTGTAGGAAAACGCCAAAATTTACTTAGACGGTACAAGAATTGTTTAATAACTCACAATTCGACTGTTTTTTTCGCGCCGTAAAGGAACGGAATAATTATTAGCTACGTTTGGCGAAGGTTATTATTAATGCTATCAAACCAATTTTAGCACCAAGAAACCGATTTCTAATCTTTGATTTCCCCTTGAATTCGTTAATTAATTATGCCTTGTGGTTTTGTTGCTTTAGTACTCAGGAAGCTCGTCCTGTGTAGATGGTCATCCTGTGGTGGATTACACTCCCCCGTCCTACATTACTCTGCTGTTCACAGATCTCGGAGTCCTGACACCTTCTGCTGTAAGCGATGAACTTATTAAACTCTATTTATGACCAGTCGTACCGTCCTCGAAAAAACCTGGCACCGGAAAAGATGAGTAGAATGAAGGAATGAAAGCTTCAGTTCAATTCAACTGATTACCGCGGCCGTTACCTAGTAACGTTGCTGACCACAGGATCTCATTGTGGGCTCATCTTGTTGACTGGCTTCACAAGTGTGTACACGGTTGGCCTTCATATGCAACAAAGGCAAGGCCGACTGAAACTGAAGAGACATGAATTGTAACGCTCACGATGTTCAAGAACTTTAGAGTTGTTTGTAAATGGAAATATTAACTATACGACATAATCCTGCCTTTATTAGACTATCCTCGATTGCAAATAAAGAACAAAATTTGCGAATGAAAGCCTTTACTCCTCACATTTTTTCCGTATCATTTTCTTGTGTCATGTGTTGAACTTGTTTTAATTTCCGATCCCTTTTAATGATATCCAAGGTTAAAAATTAAACAACGGCTTAGTTGCAGTGGATAACGGCATGTCTCCCCTTCCTGAAAGGTGTAGATATGGCCATGCAACTGTACACACAGGTGTGTTTAGAGTGTGTAACTATGGTCCCCGATGAATTCTGACAAATTGTTTTGTTGTGTGCCCCTACATTTAGGCAAACATATGAGACTAAATACACTACAGACTACTGGTTAGTGTAGTTTTTCACCATACGTCACGGCAGCCATATTGGTGTACCAAACCAGTTCTGTGTGTTAAGCCTGATTCTCAGACGGTCCAGGTCTGAGACGGCCTTGACCATCTGAGAATCAGGCTAGTGGGAGTTGAATTCTTTTCTTAAGTTAACACATTCTTTTGCCCCAAGAAATTTGCATGGCCGCTGGCCGCGTGAATGAAAACGCTCCATTGGACGTGCTGTTCAAGCGCGCGCGGGAGAGACTTGAAAAATATAGTTTACTCTAGACCACTCTTGTTATGCCTCTCATTGCCAGGGGAAAAATGACTACAGACCAACTGCTGGGGCAACCTGTCGGAATGCTGGAGGGGATGAGAGAAAGACAGAGAGAGAGAGAGAGAAGGGGGGGGGGGGTAACCTGCGATAGACTCTGCTTGCATTCAAGGGACATGAACATGATGAAGTACCAATACTCTTGGACGCTTCATGGTACAGACAGCTGAGAGTTACGAGCCGGCAATGATAAACAAATCTGACACCTCGGTCCATTGGGCTGGAACCGAAACTTTAATATAATATACAATTATTTCGAGAAACCTCTTATTTTTTGTCATTTATTTTTTGGTCGCCTGAGGCTTTAAGAGGTACTTGACCTCATAGCCAGCTAGACTGGTTCATTTGCTGGTGATCTTTAACAAACAGGATAAACTCAATGCTTTCATCGAGGACTTCGCCGCTTACATTGTTTTTTGTTGGGGTAAGTTCAAGGGGAAAGATGCTACAAAATAATGCAAGTGTGAGTGATACTGATAGCATCAAACGAGAGAAATGTGTCATGTTTATTGCCCTCAAAACAGCTTTAGAATATCAAACCAATACAAACGGGCAAATCTTTAGAAATAAGATCCTTTATTTACTTCCGAACTAGAGATGTTTGTCAGTGGATAAGACAATATATCTCAATGTGAATTGAATTCTCTTCTTACGACTATTATGGCACTAAAAACAAGATTTATCCAATCATTTATTTCAGTAATAATTTAACGGCAGTAGAATATGTGAGGTCATTGAAGTAAGTTAGGAAGTGCTTGTGTTTTAATCATAGAGGCGTCAGTTGTCGGGGTATTCGCTCATTACACCCATGCTACCCATGTCAAGAAATAGAAACTGAAAACGTGCATTCAAGGTAAGGAAGAGAAAAATCTAGGATAGCTAATATTTCTTTGAAATGGTAGTTCCTTTACTAAAGAATTCAATACACCTCTGAAGAAAAAAGGTCTTGAATTTGGCACAAAGTTCTTTGTACAGGTGGTAACATGTTATGGTTATAGGTCAAGGGAAAGTTGAAGTGAAGTTGAAGTTGAAGAGAGAGTTGAAGTTGTTTAATTCTGTTCTAGTGTCAGTTTAGCACGAGATTGTACTTATCGCTGTCTACTCATTGATTGACTTTCAACTTGAAGGGTTACACGGACAAATGATCAATTAAGCACGCCTTATTTAGAATCTAGAGCACTCTGGGACCGTTTGATGCATGAGACCAAAAAGCCGTGTTGACAGGCAAAAAAGGCAACTTTGTTTTGTCACAAAGTAACGTGAAACCTTTTTCCAAGTTTAAACGTTCCAGTTCCTATCACTTAAGCTTCTGCCTATGCATGGCAGCTTTTCGATGCATGAAGTTAGTTAAGACTCCTCTAGCGGTGAAGATCATTTTATTGCCGTAGTCTGAAAGAGATGCATTTAAGTTATTATTTCAAGAAAATTTAACTTGCAAGTTATAGTGTTTTCTAGTATGACCGTTTATGCTACCCAACGTTATCAAATAAATGTTTCTGTAATGTCATCGTGAATAACACAAGCTGATTTTTTGTTGGATAACAGTCTACCCTTAAATGGAGAGACCACCTCGCTTGAAGAATGCTACGAGGATAAATTGACAAGTTTGACAATCTACAATTCGTTCCATTTTACGTAGAATTGGCGCGATAGATTTTGGTTTATAATTTCAAATCATAGCTTTGTTTTTTCGGTGTAGTCATTTTGATGAAAGGGTCGACATAATTTTGTTATCCCCTTGATGCGGTGATCACACCGGACCGCATACCGACTGCAGGACATCTTCACCCAATGGGGTCGACTGGTGTATTCAGTGCTATTTGTTGCACCGGTTATTTGTGCATTTTAAAGTTAGATCTCGCTTTGTTTACAACTAGAAAGTATTTCAGTGTTCTCTCATAAACCCATTCCGATCGGTTGAATTGTTTATTCGTCAATATCCACGGCTCATGAGTTTCAATTCCATTTTGTCTCCTGCTGTTACCACCGGGGGTCCTAACAACAGGAGAGAGAAATGATGCAGTCTTATGTGAATGGCATCTTACTGAGAAAATCACCGAACCGTGGAATGGGCTGAATTTTGTACAGCGACCACTCCCACTTTCTTTTGCTGACCCGCCCACAACATTTATTCGCTACACTTCTTTCCGTTTCCTTTAGTCTGGATTCGAATCTTGTATCACCTATGTTACAGAGCATTTAGTGAATGTGTTCCAAGACTTGCCTTGCGCAAGTCGAACTCTATCAAGAGCTTCAAAAGGGGCCCTAAAACATACCTTTTTAAACTATTCGTGGAGACTGAGCTACTCATTGTTTTTGTAGACATTGTTAACATTTTCGACCTGTATTAAGTTTTTAAACCTTGTTTCTTTTTGATATAGATTTTATTACTGACTGTATAGTTTTATTCGTTGTAAAACACTATGAACGTAGAAATGGCGCTATATAAATAAAGTTATTATTATTATTATTATTATCGCTGCACTTCGTTTACACGAAGGAATGTGGGCGGGTCAGCAAAACAAAGTGGGAGTGGTCGCTATTCACAAATTCGAGCCCATGGCTGCGCCACGGTTCAGTGGTTTTCGTTGTAAACCCAGCGGGTGTACCCGTGTGGTTCGTGGTTAATAACCAGGGTAGCGTCCAGTTTTACAGCCGTGTTCTGAAACGGGCGAAGGTGGTTTCAGAAAAACACGCCGTGTTTATGTCATGTTTCTTTCTCCAGTCGAGCAAAAACAAATCTGACAAAAATCATCTCTCTGTTTAATAGGTACATGGTGCTGTGTAAAATAAAGATGCGGTTGGATAAGTTATGGCTCCTGTTGAGTTTAGTATTGGTTGTCATGGCTGTTGGCACCATTGGAAGGACTAAGAAAAATCATCGACACTTACTGATAAGAAAGCTTGCCACCGGCGGCAAAAGATCGGGTAAGTGATAGAAAATGTCTTGATACCATGTTAATTGGTCTTAATTGAACAAAACAAGACGAACAAATTATTACATACGTTGCACAGTCAGTCAGTAGGTCAGTCAGCCAGTCAGTCAGTCAAACAGACAGACAGACAGACAGTGAGTCAGGGAGTCAGTCAGTGAGTCAGTCAGCCAGTCACTCAGAGGGACTTGGAAAATTTGTGGCACTAGTATCCTAATATTTAAAGGTGCTTTACAATATCTGATTATATAAAGGTACATGTATTTTATTTCTCCAAATGAGGTACAATGATCTTTTTTTTATTTGCAGGTGGTTTGCCCTGGTGGACTAGCCGTCGCATGAAAGCTCTTAGAAAAGCACAGGCTGGTCGTCGTTCTCCATATCCATACACGAACCCGTATCCAGCATACGTTCCGTCCCCTTCCCCAGCATCGCCGTCTTTTTACCCCTCGGCCTATCCTTCTCCGTCTTACGGCTTATCGCAGTACTCTGATTATCCGTCTTCTTTGTATTCTTCGTACTCCTCGCCGCCCTCGTACCCAGCCTCTCCATCTTACTACTCGGCTCCTTACCCCGGGTCGGCACCATACCCCTCATCATACCCTTCAAACATACAAACCCAGCAATTGTCTTATTCACCCTCCTCTTCCTCAAGTTCTTACACTAGTGATCAGTACCAACAGATGTCATATCCATACCAAGTCACATCAAATGAAGCTGGATCCATGGCCAATTCAGCAGCGTCATTGATGGTCCCGGGATCTGCCTTGAAACCAAGCTATGACGCCAAAAAGCCGAAACCTAAACCTACTCCTCCGGACAGAACAGAAAAGTTCGAGATCAAAGGAAGATGTAAGCATTTTGACTAATTATAGTATAACGTTTACTTTTGTCCATTTAATTTGAAATGTTACTTTCCACTGTTTGAGTGATATACCTGTAAATGAGCTGTAACGCCTGTAAATTTGTTGCAGTTTAGATGAGTATTGTAATCCTGCAATTTACCTTTTTATGACGCAGTTTTTAAAAGCATCGGTTGCTGGGCAGATTCTCCTAAAAACCGTGCTATGGAGAGTCTGGAGGGCAGGCATTCCCATCTCAAACAACATGACTACAGGATAAGAATTAACGCTCTGATGAAATGCGCCGAGGCAGCAGATGAACAAGACTTGAAGTTGTTTGCACTGCAGAACGGTGGACAGTGTTTTGGAGGAAAAAATGACGAGAACACTTATCGGAAGCATGGGCCGAGCGCGGAATGTCAAGGTAACAACTTTGTGATCCTATGACCGTCACGGTACGAGTAACATGGGACAGTATTTAAAGGCGCTAAGTCACGGTTTACGCATCTCGAAAAGTTTAGCTCAAATTTTTCAAGTTCGTTGTTTGTAATCCGTGTCAATCTTCTCCATCTTTAACCATACTTGTTCCTTTATGGCTTATATTATCTCGTTGGTGTTTTTATCTCAATAAACTACTATTTTCAGGTTTCCTTCAATCATTTCCTTCAATTCAGGTGATTCTGTACGCAACAAAAATAACTCAAACTACCGTGACTGAGCTCATTTAAATAAATGTCATCAGAGTCAGCCTAGAACGATGATCATGATACCTGGACAATGACTTCAATGCGATAAACTTACTCAATAAACTAATCCACAGTCGAAACTAAAACATTCAGGCATGCACTGCCAAGCGAGAAAACAAGTGAGTTAGCTAATCTCAACTGATATTGCCGGGTTAACGCTCCTGATAGGACAAGCGGCAAACTCGTTCGGCCGCTGACCCGTTGGATTGCCCAGCAAATGATTAATCAAACATTTAATCACACGCGCTGGCCAGAATCCATCAAAAATCGTTTTAACTACTAGAACGATTTTGATAAGTATTGTCGATTCCTAACTGCGTGAAACAAATCAAAACAAATTTTATTGGTTTTTTTTTCCCAAATATTCTACGTACTTGTGACTGGAAATTCTCTTTTTTTTTCTGCATTCTAGGCGATGGCGAGGGAGGGCCTTGGAGCAACGAGGTGTATAGGTAGGACAAAAAGCGATAACAAAAGACACACAATACTGCACTTGTAATTAACCGAAATAATGGTTATATTATGCGCGTAAATTGGGCTAAATAAAAACTAAGTTAGCTATTTTTTAAAAATGTACTAAGGTAATTTACCTAGCAATAATAAAAGAGATAGCTTAAAGCTCCCTGTTACACTTACAGTGATATAATTAACTGTAAGTTGAAGCCAACGTGGTCCCTGCCGCCTGTGCTTATCCTGACATCTGTAACATAAAGTGGCTAAAAGCATGATTTCTTGTTCTTTCGTGGAATGCATTGTGAGAATAGAGTATCCAACACGATGAACTGTACCACTAGGTCACCAGAGCTGCCGCCGTTTTAGCGTACTTCTGTTACAAATGTTTCGAGGCACATTCTCAGTATTAAACTAGTTATCTTATGCATGACACAGCTTCTTGGATGAGGATGATCAGCCACTGGTGAAACCACCACCGATATTAGACAGCAAAAATGGATCCAGCAATGGCTCAAATACAATATGTCCAAACCCCTGCGCAAGTAATTCATCCTCGCAACCTGCAAATCCCGGATGCATTTCTCCGCAGCCTGGTGCTGGCCAAATCTGTGGTGCGGGATGTTCAATTCAAATGCCTGGTTGCCAAGGTAAGTTTTCAAAGGCGTTATTTTGCGTTACCAAAGTTACAATTATCGATCGTTCTCAGGATGCCTGTTAGTTAATGTCGTTCATTTTAGTTTCTATAGATATTTCTATGGTTGACTGGTAATTTAATACATGCAGTTAATGGTTTAAGCACCCAGACTGTATGCTGGACTAAGAAGCTAGCACTCTGGCGAGGTAAATTGACCTCTAAAACGACTTAGTAACTATAGCTAACTATAAAGAACTTAACAAAAGCTTGCAATGTATCAGAAACGACTGTCGTGATTAAAATGTATCGGAATACGTGAGAAAAGTAGGCAAAAAAGTGCAAAATTAGGGAGAACTGTGTTAAACTGAGAACAGTCATGTCTCCGGCACTCATACTTAGACGATAATATATTGCTGGTTCTCTTGCAGTCAGTAGTGCTAATGGAACATCAAATGGTGAGTTGAAAATTTATGACAATAGATTGTACACTGCTTTCGAATGGTCTAATACACGTTACCCGCAAGTACAAATGAACGTCCAATTAACAAAGAAGCTATAGGAGCTTGGCCAAAAGTATCCACAGTGTGATCAAATGCCATGATCATGATAGAGATCTGTGTTATCTTATTTCAATTAAGGAACAGGGACACCATCGAATACTAACCAAAGCCTACCAACCGGCGGGTGTGGCCCGGGTGCAATTGGAGGAATGCCATGTCCACCTCAACTGCCGCCATCAGGGGTGTGTGGAGGCATACCTTGTGGTTCTCCTACAGCCAGTGGTGCTAATGGTACATCAAATGGTGAGTTGAAAGCTATCACTGACAAAGCATTTGTGATAGTCTTATACACATTATCAACGTGATCTTATTTCAATTATATTTCAGGAACAGGGGCACAGACCAACCAGAGCCAACCAACCGGTGTGTGTAGCCCGGGTGCAACTGGAGGAATGCCATGTGCACCCCAGATGATACCATCAACAGGTTGCGGAAGCATGGGAATTGGAACGCCTTGTCCACCCCAGGCCATGCCTGTAGCATCTCCTGCCTGTGGAGGAGGAACACCCTGTGTAACTATTGACACTGGATGTGTGCAGATAGAGCCATCAGGAGGGGTACCCTGTCCCGCCCCAACGCAGGGAATGCCTCCCGGTGGTTGTCCAGGCATGGGAGCTGGTGCTATGCCGGGATCATCTTGCGTGATTCAAGGGAAGCTTACAGTAGGATGCCCTAACGTGACCACCGGTGGAATCCCTTGTCCACCCGCCGGGAACATCGCTGGGGGAAACGTTATACCTGGAAAGGCTGGACCCTTAGTCCCGATTGGAACAACGAATGGATCAACGAATGCAAAACCACCGGTTGCGGGTCCGAATGCTCCACTGGGGCTGCTTCCGCCTACCAAGCCTGCTCCAAGTAAGGCATTATTGACAACAGACGTAAAGTTCATTTTTAAAGAGTGTTTTCAACCACTCGAGTATTTGAATCAAGTTATGCAATCAGGACACAGAGAACGTTTCGAATACGG
Source organism: Orbicella franksi (assembly GCF_964199315.1). Lineage (NCBI taxonomy): Eukaryota > Metazoa > Cnidaria > Anthozoa > Scleractinia > Merulinidae > Orbicella > Orbicella franksi. The sequence continues at coordinate 2,176,722 of NC_138156.1, read as the reverse complement.
ATTACCATTTTGAATACAAAACAGCAATGAGTAGCTATACTCAACACATGAGGTTATGCTACAGAACGGTCACAATTTTTCAATGATAAAACCATCCAAGGTTATGTTAATCAAGATTGGAATATCTACATCCAACACACCTCCCCCGATAAAGTAATGCCTAATTTGTTGTTTTCCCTGGCCTTAGGATGCAAGGCAAAGGCGGATGTTGTATTTATCATTGATGGATCAGGAAGCATAGAAATGTACGGAAAAGGAAACTTTAAGAAGGTTCTGGATTTTGTCAAAGATCTTACCCGAAGTTTTGATGTGTCCAAAGAAGGCACTCACGTTGGTATCGTCCTTTACAGCAGTAAACCCGAGGTAGGATGATCGCAATTAAGTCTTTTTTTTACGATAACTGCCGAATTTCTCGCGCGCTCATTGGCTAATTTTTATTGTCAATAAGCGGTCAGACTCATGAATTTATAATTTATGCGATGCGTCAACGAGTGAGAGCGGACTGTTATCGTAAAAAAACAAATTGAAGTCAGTTTTTCATGCGTCTGTCCTGTTATTGACAATGAATTTCGTCATAACATCGTCAAAGTAGTCTGCGGATCCACAGCTACTTTGACAATGTTTTGACGAAATTTATGATCAATAAAAGGACAGACGCATGAAAAACTGACGTCAATTTGTTAATAAGCCCATTATCAGCCGGACGATATAGTATCAAAAGTATTACGTATCCTTCAAATTCTTCTTCAGCTTGTCCCTGTACAATCCACAGGTGCACGCCTTAACTGATCCAGTTCTTGAGCATCCATAGTCTCCGTGAGGGCGGGGAATCCCACATAAAAAGGACGGGGATGCTCGTCAGAAATTTTGAAAAGAATCCCTAAGAGCCGTAAGAGGTACCATGATCCCGTTTTGTGGGCGTGACTTGAATTTTTCCACCCCTAAGAGGTACCAATTCCAAAACAACACATTATCCCCTGTCATATTGTTTTTTTTTCGGCTCAATACCCTAAAAGGTACCGAAAAGCTCCTACTGTGGACCTTTTGAGGCTGAGCACCCCAAGAGGTACCAAGACCACTATTTGTCAACCCCTAAAAGCTCCTAAAAAAGGTGCTAGAACACCCCTGTCCTTTTTATACAGGAATTCCCCAGGGCCATAGGCTTCATATGTCCCATTACTTTTTAATCCGTCCTTTTGCTGACAACGTGACGCAGATCACGTTTGATTAAGAATCCTTGACTACAACAGCGGTAGACTAAAGTTCTCCCTCCAGGAATTTTTCAGAGGTATAATGCAATTGCAATGATATTTGTTCATTTAGGTTGTGTCAGGGCTTGATCAACATTACAGCCTATCAGAAGTCATTGCCACGATTGAAGGAATCAAGTATCCTAAGGGAGGAACAAATACTGGGGAAGCACTTATGAAAGCCAAAGAAGCTCTATTTGATAAAAGCCCCCGGGCAGGTGTTCCCAACATCGCATGTGTTATAACTGACGGCAAGTCACGTGACGACGTCGGTGATCCAGCCCAGAAGCTCAGGGACTCGGGAGTTACTGTCTTCAGTGTAGGAATAGGTAAACACTACGATCTTAAAGAACTGGAAGATATGGCTACCGACCCGGATTCACAACATGTGTTTAAAGGAGAGTTTGACGCGATTAGTTCCCAAGTGGAATCCATAGTAGATACGGCATGCAAAGGTACTGTAGATATATCCTCTGCATTTTCTGTTTTTTAACGTTCCTTTTCTTGCCGGGTAACCTCAATTTTGGCATAATTTTCTGAACATCCCGCTGTATATAATACTCAGATGCCTCATTTTATTGTTTTGACAAGTTTGTTTAGAGTAGTGATAGAAAAGGACAAAAAAGATTTTAACTATCAACTTCTTCCACAAAAATAATCAATTGTTCGTTACTTAGCTGTTAAATCTTCTGACAAAAGATGTCTTTCTTTAATTAGATTAATGTAATCATTTCAACAGGCTAGCACAAAATTTATGTATTTCTTTAATTGTTGTCGAAAAGGAGCTATGAATATTATTATGAAATAGTACAATTTTAATTTAAAGTTTTTCCTTATGTATTCTATTATCTTATCTCCAGCCGCTGGGGGAACAATTCAGCCACAACGTAAGTTTAATGTCGAATACAAATTACGTCTTGGAATCGTATTTATTAGCACTTCAGTGGTTTGTTAACGTATTGTTATGAAGTCAACAAACAGTTAGCTTTGAATTGTCTTAGTGTTATATATACCAAAATTACTCACAGCTTATAGATTTTTCTCAAGAATTATTGATTAATGTAAATATGTCCCGGAATTTTGTGGGGATATACCGCAGTCGTTTCCAAGAAGACCGTTTACGTTTACGTTTATAGCGAGAAAACGTGTATCTCATATCATATTTGAAGCCGGGTGATCCGACACACAGCTTACCTTTCATTGAGTTAAGCTCCTTGCCAAGTTCTTTTATTTCTGATTCCTTGTCGAGACAGTTTCTTTTTGTCGCCAAAATATCCTTCTTTGCATTCTTTATCTCTTGCTCTTTCTCTTGCATTTTCTGTGCGAAATCACTCTCCTTTTTGTGTTCACCTTCTCGCAACTGCGACACTTTTTCTTCAAGGCATGCAATTTCTTGGTTTTTCGCTGGGTGGGGATGAAGTACAAACGAAAATTACCAGGGGGATATTGAATAACATGACTAGCACCTGAGTTTCCAGGAACGAATTATTATTGTGAACCTCTGCCACTCGAATTTGCTTTAGAAGATCTACCATTACTATCGATTAGCAATCCACAAATCAGTACTTGGTATTTGAAGCTAGAGTCCTCTTTAAGTCCGGATTTGTTGCTCGTAGGCGTTGTTTATAGTTCCTAAGAGGGGTTTCTGTTACAAAGTTAAAATTCCGGAAAGTTCTAAAATCGATAAATATTAACTTTTCGATAACGACTCTCTAATCATCTGAATGTAGCAACGATTATTATATGGCTAGCTCCGTGAGCGGGCAAGATGAATCAAATCCCGCGCTGTGATTGGCTACCCGAGCGGGCAAGATGGAGCTATCTTACCCGCTCGGGAGTACCCGCCGTGTCCCGCAAGAAAAATTTCTCTGAAAGCCATATAATAAATCCTTTATTGACCAAGCTTGTTCGGTCAAGATGGCTTGATATTGGCCTCGTTCTTTTTGTTTCACGAGTTTATGGACCTCGACTCCGTCTCGGTCCATAAACACGCAAAAAAAGAACTTGGCCAATATCCAGCCATCTTGACCGAACAAGCTTGGTCAATAACCCATATATATTAATCTCCAAAATGTAATCTTCATGCTCATTTCGTTTCAATAACTTTTGAAATCTAAGGCTAGTTATTAATTATTGCATTTTCATTGACTAATGGAAATCTATTTATTGTAACGTTAATCTAGAAATTAATAATATTTTCACAGCGCCTCAGAGCTTGCCGCCGAAACTTCCTCCAGCTGCTGCAGAAACTAGTACGTTTATCCTCACGTTTATTTACCCATACGAATATCGTAAATAAATGAACAAATGAGAACTGGAAGTGGCAATAGTGTTGGTTCTAAATGCTTGAAAAAGTACGTATTTCATTTACAAACATGTTCTTGATGGGTGGGGGGGGGGGAGGGGGTGACTGGATGAAGAACAGCAGGTTGGTCTTGATTGGTCAGAATTTGTTGAACGAGTTTTATGAACCGTACAGACTAATTTGCAGTAAATGCAAATGGCTTTTCCTCATCGTATTTGTATATCTTTCTCTTCGCAAGAGTGCAAAGCCAAAGTAGACATTGCTATCTTGTTAGACGGCTCCGGAAGCATCGATTTCCAAAGCCCTGGAAACTTTGAAAAATGCAAGACGTTCCTCAAAAATCTCGTCAGCTCCTTCAACGTCGCTAAAGATGGCACGCATGTGGGACTTGTAGTGTTTTCCAGCAATGCTGACATCATCTTCAGTTTTGAGAAATATCTGGATGCAAACTCCATGATGGCTGCTATTGACAAGATCCAATACCCTGAGCAAGGTACCTACACCGGAAAGGCCCTCGATCTGGTGCGAACTGGTTTGTTTGAAGTCAGTGCGAGGCAAGGAGTGAGAGATATCCTTATTGTCATGACTGATGGAGCCTCTCGGGTAAGAACTACTGTTGATGACAATAATTCCATCTAGATTTCGCAAAAGTAACATTTCAATGAATAGCGAGGGAAGTGAGGTCAGATTCATTCGTGAACGTAATTTTGAGGGACGGGGGTTCTTTATGCAAAATTGCTTACAGAGGCCTTCAGCGAAACCGTTTCTCTTCTGTTTTAGTTGTATATTACGTACGTACTTCGTTCGCCCCAATTGGGCTTTTGAGATTAAAGATACAAAAAAATATGTATAAATAAATACAGATTAAAAAATATATATATATAAAAGAGACATATCAGTGTGTTCAAGACTCAAGAAATTTGGGAATTAAATGTTTTCTTGAACAACGTTTGAATTCCTTTAGTTAAGGTTCCAACTTGAGCGCAGAGTCTATTGAGTTCCAAAGTTTAACAGTTCACATCACATCCTTGTTGCTCGAATCAGGTTTAAAGTTCAGTTAATACGTCTGAATAAGCTGATTTGTTTCTGACGAATAGGACACAATAGAAGAACCTTCAAAGAAACTCCGTGACATGGGAGTGACGATCTTCAGCTTGGGGATTGGTAAAGAATACAAGAAGGATGAGCTGGATGAAATGGCAACCGACCCAGACTCCGCACATGTCTTGACAGGAGACTTTGACGAACTTGATCAAGTACTTCCAAAAATTAAAAAGCAGAGTTGTACCGGTGAGTATGCCAGGAGAAGTCAGCTAGCTCCTGCTTTATCCGATACTTACCATACATCCCTGGGGAGTAGGCCATGTTCGATATACAGTCGAACCTCCGGTTGCGACCACCTCTCGTAAGCGACCACGTCTCCTCGGCGACCAGTTTTTTAATATACCAAAAGTTTACAACTCAAATCACTATATCTGGAATCTCTTGTAAGCGACCACCTCTCATAAGCGACCGCGACCACTTTTAGAGCTAAAAGTTTGAAAATTTTCTTTTGTTTTGTTTTTTAACTTCCCATAAGCTGACAGATAATAGAATGGAAATTGGATAATAAGGTGTTGTAACATTATCGCATTCCTGGGTAGTACAAGAGACGGAAATGTCTCAAGAGGAAGTACAGGATTATTTTCTTGAAACTGACTTTTAACATGAATAAAACGTTTAATACCTGGGGTAAGTCTCTGCAGTTACCAAGCTCTCGTAAGCGACCACCTAGGCTTGACATTTTGGGTGGGGTTCGACTATATTAATATTCTAACATGGTTCCGAGGCTTTCAGAACAAAATTGCAAAGTTTTAAGTTTCCTTTGTCTCTTCGATACAAAGAAAACACCTCCAAATAAAGAAGTTTGTCCTGAAAGCCTGGGAGCCAACAAGTTAGTATATTAGTATATCGAACGTGTTAAGTTATAGTTAAATTAAAATTTAAATATCTTAGTTGACCAACTGGCTTTTCAAAGCCAACTGGCAGGAGACATACCAGCTGGCCACTGTATTTACAGGACTGACCTAACACGGGACAAGTGAAAACAAATCAAGCTGGTGGCAGGGTGAATGGCGTGAAACCGGGACCTCAGAATGACAAGACCAGGGGCCTGTTTCTTGAAAGCCCAGGAAACTTTTCGGGCCCGCAAAGCCATTTTTAGTTAATCTGTATCTAAAAACAGAAAGGTGTATACGCCTGAAACTTCTTGTTTGAAGAGAACTTCTGGTCATATTAAGAATATGTAGATAAAACAGCTCTGTAATCATAAGGTTTGAGATTGCTACGGCTTTTAATTTCCACGGGTGCGAAAACTTTTCGGGAACATCGTGAAATGGGCACCAGTACCTTAATCACAAGGCCACACGCCTCATAAATTAACAGCACAGTGAAGTTAAAAATTGCTAATATATATGTTGGGGAGTTTTAGAATCCGTGGGACTCCAAATTCAGTTAGTGTCCTGCTGTGGTTTTTCGTCAGGAATTTTTTTAACCAAGGGTTCTTTCAACAAGTCGATGATTAAGTAATGGTAGAATGCTGTAAGGTTATTAGCTCATGTGTGTAAAGCTTTCTTACCAAACGGAGTCCAAGTTGTCTTGCGAGTCTCCACTAGGACGGAGAAAAGAGATGAGGGATCTATGTAATTCATATATCTATTATCAATCTATCTCATTCATAAACTCTTCTCCAACAGCCGCAGGAGGAACATTGTCAACAAGTCCTCCAAAAGGTAATTTTTATTTGTACGTAGATACTAAACATGGCTTGACATACATTTCAATGCAATCAATAAAACCTTAGGTAACATAATTAATTAAATAATTTAAACAGAGGAATTGCTTTGTATGTTTAGGATCTTTTATCTGTTAGTTTGAAGTTTTCTGTTTGATCTGATTGGAGATTACCTTAGTGTTGTTAAATACATATGCATTTTAATAAACGGCATTAGTACGTTCAATGGACGATGATATGTCGTCTCTTGGTATGTTATAGTCGTGACTTCACTTTTTATTTGTTCCTACAGGTGCAGGAACAGCCGGTGGAGTAGGTACGGGCGGCACAGGGGTATCAGGAGTAGGAGGAGGAGGGGCAAGCATTGGAGGCAGTATAGGCGTTACAGGCGGCGGTGGAGGAGCAGGAGTAGGAGTAGGAGGAGGAGGAGGAGTAGTAGGAGGAGGAGGAGGAGGAGGAAGTGTTGGAGGCAGTACAAGCATCACAGTTGGAGGAGGAGGAGGTTTAAGTGGAAGTAGTGGTTCCAGTTCCAGCGGCGGCGGAGGAGGAGGAGGAGCAAGTATTGGAGGCGGTATAGGCATCTCAGGCGGTGGCGGCGGAGGAGCAAGAATTGGAGTAGGTGGAGGAGGAAGTTCAAGTGGAAGTAGTGGTTCCAGTTCCAGTGGTGGAGGGGGACGAGTAGGAGTAGGAGGAGGAGGACAAGGAGGAGGAGGAGGAGGAGGAGCAAGTATTGGAGGCAGTATAGGCATCTCAGGCGGCAGAGGAGGAAGTTCAGGTGGCAGTAGCGTTGTGTTAATGTAGGCTACCTCGATTTTGCGTCAAATGACACTTTTGCAAATTTTAGAAAAGTGCAAAACCTACCCTTTGATATATCTTCACGGGAAAAATTGTTAACCCGCTGAACGTCCTTGCCTTTTCAAACTCATTCGAGTACTTGCGTCAAGTCATGCAAACACAGGCTAGACGCACGTCGAACATGTATAGGGTATCTACCTTCTCGAATGTGAAACACCAATGACTAATCATAACGCCAAAATAACAGTCAGTTTCACAAAAATATAATACCTTACGACGTTAAGTCAATCAATATTGAAATCTGCCCCCAACACCGTTCTCCCGATAAAGCGATAAACTTGAACAGGTAATACATAATTCTGTTATTTTTCTGTGGCCGTAGAATGCAAGGCAAAGGTGGACCTTTTATTTGTCATTGATGGTTCAGGAAGCATAGAAAGCTCCGGGAAAGGAAACTTTGATAAGGTTAAGAATTTTGTAAAAGATCTTACCCAAAGTTTCGGTGTGTCCAAAGAAGGCACTCACATTGGGGTCATCGTTTACAGCGATAAACCAGAGGTAGGATGCCCGTAGTGAGTTCTGGGTAATCTCAGTGATAGCTGGCTTATCGAGACTGGCCAGGATGCATTGCGCGCTCTGGGTATTGGAAAACCGTAGAAGTAATATATCAAACACGAAAGACCGTGTCTGACCACATTTCCAAACACCGAGAAGAGAGTTAAAAATGCGACGCGCAGCGGAGTGTTTTTGACGAACTTCGAGGTGTTTGGAAATGTGGTCAAACATTGTCTTGTGTGTTTGATATATCTTCTCAATCGAAACTAAAACTGAGGAGAAAACGGAGAAAAAAAATCGTGAAAATCTATGCTAATTGAGATCAGATATTCAAACACCGTGACGGTCGTGATTTCCTTTGTTCAAACTTGATGAATTGTTAATTGATGACTTAATATATTCACTGATGCATACATTAACTGCTTCAGTTCTGGAGCATGAATACGTCCGATCATTTCTAATGCATCTTCAGCTTTCAGTTCATCGTTTTGTCGACAATGTGATGAATCTCTGGGGGGACTTCCATATGAAAAGGTCGGAAGTTTTGAATTAAACCCCTAAAGGAGACTACTCTGGTCGTGGCTCAAGCACTGTTTGACCCCTAAAAGGTACCGCGTAAAACAGAACAGGCTCAGTCACCAGCCGCTGTTCAGCTATTATTATTTCTTCGAGTCCGCGCTAAAAGATACTTTAGTATATAAATAGTAGCAAATAGTAGCGTTTCGTTACGAACGCCCTAAGTGAGACCAGGACCTTTGACTTATTCCCCTAAGCGAGATCACGAGCGTCTCCGACCTCTTCATATGGGAGTTCCCCGCGGGATGTACCTAGGTATCGTTGTAGAGATTAATTGCAATAACCTTTGTTCATTTAGGTTTTGTCACGGTTTGATCAACATAACAGCCTATCAGAAATCGTTGACATCATTGATAAAATCGTATATCCTGGTGGTGGAACAAATACTGGCCAAGCCCTTATAGAAGCCAAAGCTCTATTTGATAACGGCGCCCGAAAAGGTGTTTCTAACATCGCTTGTGTTATAACTGACGGCAAGTCAAAAGATGACATTGCTGTTCCATCCCAGGAGCTCAGGGACTTAGGAGTTACTGTCTTCAGTGTAGGAATAGGTAAAAACTACGATCTTAAAGAACTGCAAGAAATGGCTTCCGACCCAGATTCACAGCACACGTTTAAAGCAGAGTTCGATGCGCTTAAGAACATTGTGAATACCATTGTAGATACGGCGTGCAAAGGTAGGTGAATCCTCTATTTTTTATTATGTTGCCTGGATACTCAATATTGGCAGAAGTTTCTTTTACATACATACAATTGTACGAATGTTTAGAAAGGAGCCAAGGTCATAGTCCCATAGTATCTAAAGTAAAACACAGGACCTGGACAGTGGAAAGCTCTTGCCTGATTTTTCCCCATGGCTTCCCTTGCATGAGTGTTTTTTCAGACGCTTTTGCTGTGCGGGAATATTTTTGGAAATTGCCCAAACCCCCTCCCATTAAAAAACATTGGTCCGTCGCTTATGACAAATATCTACCAACGTAACGAAAGAACGGGAACTGGTAAAAAATACCCTCTAAACTTCTTCCACAAGTAAAAAAAAAAGAATTGTTTCTTAGCTGCTTTATCACAGATGGCTCAAACTCACGTTTAGGAAATTGAGCGTTGGTGCACTGGCCTCATGGTTAGTGGCTTGACTCCGGATCGAGCGGTCCTGGTTAATTGTAAGGGTAGGAAGCTAAAGTTTATCATCAAGTTAAGGATGATGTAAAACATACATTATCTTATATCGTAAGGTAATCGCAAAAGGCGATTTCTACAAACGAGTTCTATTGTTTCCGAAAAATATAATGACGATTAACTTTACTGTGTTTGCCCAAAATCAAACCTCCAAACAGTTAAAGGAGAAGGTCACTCCAAAACACGTATATTTTTGCAAACGCTAATAAAAACTTCGCACCAAGTTTAGCCACTCACCAAAGTTTCAGCTTCTAAAGTGCAGGTTTTCCTTATAAAATTCGTCTCCAAAGAAGCCCAAAAATCCGACATCGTTGCCGCCATTTTGAACAGTACTCAGCAGCCAAGCCGCGTTTTCGTGACGTCATTCTGTCCAACAGATTTTGTCCAAATGGCTTCCGACGGGCCTGTTAACTACCACTCTGGGTTACGGCTGCTCTTGAGCCGTATTATTTTGAGCCAAACATGCTCCAGCTCCGAAAATGATAGCAGTGAAGATGATGAAGTGGATAATCGCTAGAAAAAAAATACATTTTGCTCACCGGTCGGACGGAATGTCGTCACATAAACACGGCCTAGCTGCCAAGTACAATTCAAAATTGCGGCCTCCGAAGTCGCTTCTTTCGAGACGAATTTCTTAAGGATAGCAGGCACTTCAGAAGCTGAAACTTCGTTGAGTGAAAAAACTGAATGTTTACTTGCTATAGGCGAAGACATAAAAAGTAAGCTTTTGGAATGACTTTGCCCTTTAAAATTTTTTTATGCATGGATCTCTTATATTTTCTTATGTTTGGTCTGAATGTAGATTACAGCAGGCAAACATTCATACACATGCGCAGACAGCATTAGAACGTTACAAACATGACATGACTCCTTATTTGATCCTTAAGTTGCAAACACAGCCGGCGGAGTAAACGCAGGGGTATCAGGAGGAGCACGAGCAAGCATTGATGGCAGTATAGCCATCACAGGTGGAGTAGGAGGAAGGAAGTTCACGAAGATCGGACGTGTTATGGGAAGCAAATTAAAGGATCAAGGAGATACAGAAATTGTGACAGACGACTCAGATACAGACGGTGTTGCTTATCAGAATCTGTTTTTTGATGGGCTTGTAGGTACATACGCTACGAAAACACACATTTCAGGGGGGAAACTCAGTTAAAAAACCTCAGGACTTTAAACCTGAACGGGGGCCGGCTGGGGTGGATACAGGATTTCAGAGAAGGAGGTTCGAGTTACGGACCACCGACGGTTTTCCCCCGGAGGGGAACGTCCGTGCCCTTTCAAACTCATTCGAGTATTTGCATATCACTCGAGTATTTGCATCAAGTGATTCAAACACAAGCTAGACGCACGTCAAACATGTACAGGGTATCTACCTTTTTGAATGTGAAACACCAATGACTAATCATAACGCCAATTTACAATCATAGTTTCACAAAAATAATACCCTACCACGTTAGCTCAGTCAAGATTAAAATATGCACCCGACACCCCTCTCCCGATAAAGCGATAAACTTCAACAGGTAATATATAATTTTGTTATTTTTCTCTGACCGTAGAATGCAAGGCAAAGGTGGACCTTTTATTTGTCATTGATGGTTCAGGAAGCATAGAAAGCTCCGGGAAAGGAAACTTTGATAAGGTTAAGAATTTTGTCAAAGATCTTACCCAAAGTTTCGGTGTGTCCAAAGAAGGCACTCACATTGGGATCATCGTTTACAGCAATAACGCAAAGGTAGGATGTCCGCAGTGAGTTCTGGGTAATCTCGGTGATAACTGGCTTCTAGAGTTTTGGCCGGGCTGCATTGCGCGCTCTGAGTGTTGAAAAACCGTACGTAGCAACCTCGCTATCAAGTAAATAAAACTAATAACAGACTCACGAAAAGCATAATGGTCAATACTGAGTCTTTAAAACTGTTAAACGTTTCAAGTATCCATTAATTACTTCTACAGTTTGTCGCCTAATTTGTAATTCACAGATGCATACATTATTGTTTCAGTTCTGGAGCATGAATACGTCCGATCATTTCTAATGCATCTTCAAGTTTCGGTTCATCGTTTTGTCTTCAACGTGATGTATCTCTGGGGGGACTTCCATATGAAAAGGTCAAGGATGTTCTTCGGAAAATTTAAATTAAAACCCTAAAAGATACCGCGTCAAACAGAATAGGCTCGATTACCAGCTGCTGTTCAGGAAAGGAGCCTGCACTGGTAAACCGCATTCGAGAGACCGTCGAAATTGAGCCTAAAAACGGAACTTTGAGCGTTTTTATTATTATCTGATTTCTTTACGTGCACGCTAAAAGATATTTTGATAGCTAAAAATAGTGGCGTTTGGTCACGAACACCCTAAGTTAGACGAGAATCCTTGATTTATTCCCCTGAGCGAGATGACGAGCGTCCCCGACCTTTCCATACGGGAGTTCCCCCGGGATGTACCTAGGTATCGTTGTGGAGATTAATTGCATTAACCTTTGTTCATTTAGGTTTTGTCACGGTTTGATCAACATAACAGCCTATCAGAAATCGTTGACATCATTGATAAAATCGTATATCCTGGTGGTGGAACAAATACTGGCCAAGCCCTTATAGAAGCCAAAGCTCTATTTGATAACGGCGCCCGAAAAGGTGTTCCTAACATCGCTTGTGTTATAACTGATGGCAAGTCAAAAGATGACATTACTGTTCCATCCCAGGAGCTCAGGGACTCAGGAGTTACTGTCTTCAGTGTAGGAATAGGTAAAAACTACGATCTTAAAGAACTACAAGAAATGGCCACCAACCCAGATTCACAGCACACGTTTAAAGCAGAGTTTGATGCGCTCAAGTACATTGTGAATACCATTATAGATACGGCGTGTAAAGGTAGGTGAATCCTCTATTTTTTATTATGTTGCCTGGATACTCAATATTGGCATAAGTTTCTTTTACACACATGCAATTGTACGAATTTTTAGAAAGGAGCCAAGGTCATAGTCCCATACCTGGATAATTTAAAGCCCTAGCACGATTTTTTTTTTCAGACGTTGTTGCTGTGCAGGAAGTTTATTTTCAAATTGCCCAACCTCTCTTTCCTCAAGAAAATGATAGTCCATCCCTTATGACAGATATTTACCAACGTATACCCAACGTAACGAAAGAACGACAACTGGTAAAAGTTACTCTCTAAACTTCTTCCACAAAAAACAAACGATTTGTTAGCTGCTTTATCACAGATGACTCAAACTCACATTAGGAAATTGAGCGTTGGCGCACTGGCCTCATGGTTAGTGGGCTCGAATCCGGATCGAGCGGTCCTGGGGCCCGTTTCTCGAAGGTCCCGAAAAGTTTTCGCAACCGGAAAGCCGGCGGAGAATCTTAAACCTTATGATTACAGAGCTGTTCTTTTCACATATTCTTGATATAAACAGAGGTTCCATTCCGTACAAGAAGTTTCAGGCGTGTTCACCTCTCTGTCTTTAAATACCGATTAACTAAAAATGGCTTTCCGGGCCCGAAAACTTTCCGGGGCTTTCGAGAAACAGGTCCCTGGTTAATTGTAATCGCTCGAAAGTTTATAATCAAGTTAAGGATGATGTAAAATATGCATTGCCATATATCGTAAGGTAATCATGACAGGCGATTTCTATAAACGAGTTCTATTGTCTCTGAAAAACATGATTAACTTTGCTGTGTACGCCTAAAATCAAATACTCGAAACAATTAAATCTCTGTATGCGTGGATCTCTTATATTTTCTTATGTTTGGTCTGAATGTAGATTACAGCAGGCAAACATTCATGCACATGCGCAGACAGCATTAGAACGTTACAAACATGACATGACTCCTTATTTGATCCTTAAGTTGCAAACACAGCCGGCGGAGTAAACGCAGGGGTATCAGGAGGAGGCCGAGCAAGCATTGATGGCAGTATAGCCATCACAGGTGGAGTAGGAGGAAGGAAGTTCACGAAGATCGGACGTGTTATGGGAAACAAATTAAAGAAGCAAGGAGATACAGAAATTGTGACAGACGACTCAGATACAGACGGTGTTGCTTATCAGAATTTGGTTTCTGATGGGCTTCTAGGTACATACGCTACGAAAACGCACATTTTAGGGGGGAAACTCAGTTAAAAAAAACCCAGGACTTTAAACCTGAACAGTGGCCGTGCTGGGGCGGATACAGGATTTCAGAGAAGGAGGTTCGAGTTACGGACCGCCGACAGTTTTCCCCTGTAGGGGGTCCGGGGTCATCCTCTCCATGAAAATGGGATTTCCGGCATTCTGAAGCCAAGTCAGCGTGTTGTAATGTGTAATTTTTTTTTTAATTTAGGGATTTGACTTAACACGCCGAACCTCGCCAGATCCGCCCGGGCCGGGACCGTATAGTACGCTATGTCGATCATGTCTTGGATCTCGTGTCTTTTTTTGTTTTCTCGGTCTGTTTAAAGATTACTTCCGAGCTTTTACACAGACAAAAACACACACAGCGTTATTTCCTTATAATTGTTACACGATTCCCTTTTTTATCATTCAGGGGTAGAAACAAGTGATAGAGCGGACACTGAACTAGTGAACGACACGGGTTTGTCCCCTGGTGAAGGGTCAATGGAAACCATCGGAAGCAATCCCACTGAGTCAAAGAAACAAGGCGTTCAGGAAAATGCCGAGGAAGACAAATGGGATACAGGGGATGTTATTAAGGAGAACCTGATATCCGGTGGAGATATTGGTAAGCTATAAACTATCGCATGTCAATGTAGTTTGGAATAATTAACTTGAATACAGTGAACCTGGAAAGGAGCTACTTAGCGTCACTACGACATCCCAGTGACAGATCTGGAATGTATTTGTAGAGGTGGCTGTTGTTTAGAGGAAGTATAAGTAGGAATGTAATATGGCACCATGTAGATCAATTAAGCAATAAATCGTATAAGTATCACCCAATGAGTGGACTAATACAAATCCTGCATTTCAATTGGCTACGCTATTAGTAATAGTCCTGGAGTAGCGAAATTGGCGCAATCGAGCGTGACGCTTTCTCTCGTTTTATTCCCAAATAAATATTTCTTCAACTTGCATTTGCTAACTTTATTATTGCCTTTTCCGTCCGACTAGTTGGGTGATACCAATTAAACCCTTCGCCCTCAAGGGTCATGCGATCAATAGCCCTCAAGGGCTACGGGTCTAATTGTTAATTATTATATGACTTGTGTTTGTAGCCATTGTAACGCGTGCTCCATAACTGGCTAATCATAGAGCATTATTTTTCCGTAATGCCCACGCGCCGATTACGGGCCTTCAAAAGCAAAACAAAAAAGCCATATAATAAACAACTTATCCACCTTTAAACCTTCGTTCTTTACTGGAAAATCTCACAAGTACCTTGCCCTTGCCGTATTGACCTCACTACCGTTCGGTCAATACGGCAAGGTCTCGGTTTGAGATTTTCCCGTAAAGACCTCACTCTCAGTTAATAAGTACTTAATACTGATCAACCGTAAAAATTAAACCTGCAATAAAGCCAATCGACTGCCCGGAGGATATCAGCTGTCCATGATGTTTGGAGGAGACCTGTTTTCACCAAAAAAGGACAACTGATAAACTGATAATTGAAGAATGCTTTCTCAAAAAAATAAAATTAGTGTTTAAAAACTGGGCTTCAACAGCTTTGTGGTCATCGTGGAGATTTGAACGTTTGGAGGTTGGGGTGTAGGGAAGTTTCAATGACACTGAGTAAATGTAGGAAGTGAATTGTGGCTGACAGAAGAACCTGCCTGTTAAAGAGAGGTGGCCATAAGTACAGGCTCAGATTAGCTTCGATAAATTCCACTGAATAAACAGCCTAAGGATAGTAGTTTGATACCGATAACAGTTGTTTGTACAATGCACGCGTGTACTTAGTAACCGGCTGTACACTTATTGCACAGGGGGCAAGAATCAGGAACAAATGTCTGGGAGACGAAAGAGAAGACTTATGGCCACCTCTCACGTGCACGTGTAGAAACAAGAGAACGATACGGAACTTTGACGACATTTGTTGGGCCTGACTAGCTGACTTTTCACGCATTCTTATCTGCATGGAATAAACCGGGCGCGTGTATACGAACCAAACACGCGCCCTTTCTTAGCATGGATCCATCAATGACATTTACCTTATACACGATTGTCCTGTTCCAATATTTGGTGATCTAAAAGACATTAGCTAGTGCCATATATTTTGAACAGCCCTATGTTAGATTAGAACAGAGGAGTTAGAAATAGAACTCTGAGAACCTTAATTACACTAGTACAGCTCGACAAGGAAGTTTTTGTTGGAACGAAGTTTTCAAACAGCGATTTTTTTTCTTTTCGGAGATATACTGACCATTCTATATAAATACCCATCAGTTTTATTGTACCTTTGAACTGGGATTTGAGAAATTGCTCTCAGTATATATATTAAATCTAGCATTTTGCAGAACATAATAAATTTTGATTTCTTTCCTGGAGCCATTGGATCTTGTGAGTCATGTTTCTTTACCCATGCAGTTGGCAGCCGTGTCAGTTAGAAAAGAGGATCAAAGCAGTGAGACGCAGTCTAGCAAGAGATCTAATGTGAACAAAAACGGAATCACAATGCTAAATATAAGGTCGCACTGCCTCCTAGAGGAACAAAGCTAACATTCACATGTCATGCCAATAGGCCATTTTCGAGTTACCTTTTGCCTCTGTGTCAAAACGAGTCTTGTGCTAAACCATTCATATGAAAATGCGTTTCACCTATATACAGGTTCATTTTCATGCAAATCACACTCATTTTCTTATCGAAGGTTTTGAACGAAGACTCGTTTAGGAACCGATTCACTCGCAAATGGCCTTTTTTATCGCCTTCCTTCCTCTTTGAATCCCAAAAATTTCTTTAAAATGTATAGGATTTGCGTTTCTAAAGGCACCATTACATGAAAGACCTAGGTGTAACACTTCAGAATAATGGTTCTATTTTCCAATTATGCGCGTCATGGAAGTGCAAATAAGCCAGGCAAGATGGCTCTTCTCTCTGAGTCCTGGCAAGCTGTTGAGCCTGTACAGCTTTATTATGTTCCTTTCCTATTAATAGGTGCTGGTGTGTGCAGAGACAAGGTCGATTTGGCTTTTCTAGTTGATGCATCTGGTGACAAAGACAAGAGAGGACGAGAACATTTTAAAAGTAGTCTGGCAATCGCCAAAGCCATCGCAAGTCTGTTTGTTGTCAACCATCTGCAAACTCATATTGGTTTTGTTGTATTCTCTACCAATTCTCAAGTTGTGTTGAATTTCAAGACATACTTTGACCAAAAAAGTGTCGAAAACGCAATAGATGGAATACAGTACTTAGGGGGAAACACCAACATTGGCGCCGGACTAAGGCTTGTGAAGAAAGAACTGTTTGATGCCACTTCCAGAACAAACGTACCACACATCTTGATTGTGCTGACATCAGGAAAATCAACCGAAGATGTCATTACTCCATCAAAAGCACTCAGGGATTCTGGTGTGACTGTTTTCTGTATTGGAATTGGAAAAATGTACAATGAGAAAGAACTCGATGAGATAGCGACAGACCCGGATGCTAGTCACGTGCTTACAGCGGATGTCGCTCGGCTTGGTCTTGTTCTCAAGGCAGTTAAAGGCAACATCTGTAAAGGTAAAAAAGAAAACTATGCGTGGCTAAGCGAAAAAAAAAAACTTCCTTTTGCAAAGACAGTACCAGTTACTTAAATGCTAGTTTCCCCATTTTTAGCCAGGACCTTACGAAGATAGCAGAGAGGTCTTGACAAGGAGAGGTGCTTTGCCAAGCACGTTTCACGGTTCCAATTCCTTGCCGTAGGCAGTTTCACTTACAAATCGTGTGATGAACGAAACGTATCTTTTAAGGTGACCGCTACGCCACGGCTCATTTCCTCCCGAAACATGTCTTGTGAGTAAAACTACTTATTAACTACTTCTACGTTTGCGTTCACGGCGTTTCGAAACTTAGGAAAACGACTGAAGAACTTAACCAGGGGTTTTGTGATAATCACCAAACAAATTATGAAATGTTCTTGTGTCTAATTTCTTCATTCTTTTCACCAGCCAATATCCGGCCAGTGGCTCTGTTTCCATTGAACGCGAGATACGAAGCACGAGATGTGATTGGTGGAAATCCTCCCGGGGAAACAAGTCTAGTCATTCCAGCTGTGGGGCCTGATAACAAGGAAGGCGACTCGCTCTCATTTCTTGGCACACCAGATAGTTTCATCGAGTTTCCAAATAATGGTAAGCTGGATACTAAAGATTCTTTGACCATACTGGCGTGGGTATTCCCTGAGAAGGCCGGTCCCATCTTCAACTTTAAAAAGGATGGCTGGGGAGCGAATCTGTGGTTGGCGCAACCCAGAAAGTTATTTGCTCATTTTGTGGATCGAAATCATAAAAAAACGGTTCAGCCATTGCAAAGCACAAAGGTTGCACCAAATCGATGGAATTACATCGGCGCCACGTATGATCACACAACTGGAAAAGCTGGTCTGTGGATAAACGGCAAATTTGTAGATTCCAAGAACTTAGGCCAAATTGAGCTAGCTACTAACTATACAATAAGAATGGGGGCTAGAGTCGGAGATAAAAGAAACTACCGGGGCCGCATTGCATGTCTGCAGATTTACGATATACCTCTGTCTTCAGAACAGATTGATAATACTAAAGAAATTTGTAAGCGATACAAAAGACAATGATTGGCTCTCTTTTGCTTGTACAACCGGAAGGTTTTCTTCCAGCTATGAATTATTACAAAGATATGGCTCCACGTTTATTACATTGCACGTCATTCAGACATTGCCCTTGATGATACCAGGGCGTTTTGTTTATGCAGTCCTTCTCCTTACTTACTTTTTTTTTATTTTGGGGTTGAAATTAAAATAATCGGAAAAATAGAGCCCACAATAGTAAAAAAAAAGTACTTACATTCCAAATTAAACAAATGCTATAAGTCCTTGTAAATGGTTTTGTAATAAAATCTTGATACATGAATAAAGTTGGTTTAACTATTTCACAGATTTTGTTGTTATTGTTGTTGTTGGCCGGGGGGAGGGGCAATCAACCTCTGTTCTTCTACCGTGCTACAGGTGCCTGAGGCACTGATTGTTTGTAGGAACGTAGATGATTGGCCAAACGAAACAAGAGTGACCAAACTCGAGCCCAGGACCCGTTTCCTCGGCTCTGCGGTCAGCGGTTGCGTCGCCGGAGAGACCTTGGGGTGACCCTTGCAGTAAGGAACAACTGAGTGCTTGGGAGTTAGAGGTTGGACAAACAACGAAAATGTTGAATTTTGCCTATTTCAAAACTTGCTCAAGATGTGTGTTATTTTTTTTTAACAAGAACATTTAATCAGAGCCAATATCTTGTTGCTGAAATTTTGAGATAGAGATTTTTAGATACTGGGCAATATATAGCAGTTTTCATGACCTGTCTTTGCCCTCGGTGTTCCGATCTTGGCTATTTATAATTATTGACGTTCGTATTTTTCAACTCCCGAATATGAATAAAGATCTTGGGATATTTTAGAAGAGAAGTAAAAACTGAGCTCTGTTACCGGCTAAAAGGGATTTTTGAAAAAAAAACAACAAGCCGGATTTTTTAATGTGACCGGCGTGACTGCTCGATCTGTGTAAAATTGCTCGCATGGCTTTATGTTATTTAGAGCCTTGAAAGTCCGCCAGGCTATCTGATTACAACAATCTTTTCTTTTGGACGTGAACCCGGGGACGTGAGCCCATAGACGTCATAGACACCATCCGGCATGATGGAGAGC